>NC_084745.1:36893848-37148848 GCF_033978785.1 Entelurus aequoreus | reverse complement strand
GCTTGTAGGCCCCATTTACACTGCACACCACATCAGATTTTTTTAGCCCTCAAGTAACACAGATCAGATTTTTTTTCGACCAGTCTAAACGCTCCAAAGTGCTTCAAATCTGATCTTTTCGCATCAGATTCAGGCCACATCAGAAGGTAGTCCACGTCCGATTGGAATCTGATATTTTCGGCAGTTTAAACGCAATGCGACCTGAATACGACCCTTATGTGACATTTTTTGTCAGGTTTAGGCGAGCTACGTCATTCGTGTGCGCAGGAAAGGTTCAGCCTGCCAGCAAAAGTGGATACTTCGTCACAACATCCAGTTTCGGTGAGCAAAGTTTATTTTCGACAGCCAAATTTTCAGTGCATCGCTAGTTAATAGTGCGCAAATAATATACTATATGTAATATATGTATATACAGTACAGGCCAAAAGTTTGGACACACCTTCTCATTCAATATGTTTTCTTTATTTTCATGACTATTTACATTGTAGATTGTCACTGAAGGCATCAAAACTATGAATGAACACATGTGGAGTTATGTACTTAACAAAAAAAGGTGAAATAACTGAACACATGGTTTATATTCTAGTTTCTTCAAAATAGCCACCCTTTGCTCTGATTACTGTTTTGCACACTCTTGGCATTCTCTCGATGAGCTTCAAGAGGTAGTCACCTGAAAGGGTTTTCACTTCGCAGGTGTCATAATTTTGATGCCTTCAGTGACAATATACAATGTAAATAGTCATGAAAATAAAGAAAACGCATTGAACTGGAAAGGTGTGTCCAAACTTTTGGCTTGTACTGTATATTTTCATTCCAAAGAAATTGCGGTTGTTGTGGTGGATTTGCTTACATGTGAGTTAAAAAATAAAGCTAACGTAGATCCACGCTGATGTCCGTGTCTCCTGTACTTCACAGCCATAAAAAGATTAGGACCCTCCCAAATATTTTACACTATATATACATATATATATATATATACACATATATATATATATATATATATATACACATATATATATATATATATATATATATATATATATATATATATATATATATATATATATATATATATATATATATATATATATATATATATATACACTAGGGTTGTACGGTGGCTTTACACCTAACATCCACTGTAATGATACCAAGTACAGCAGCGTATCTAGTCGATACTACTATGATGACATCAATATTTTTTGGCATTACAACATCTTCTTTTGTTTTTTTTAAATGTATTATATATTTATAAACTCAGGAAATATGTCCCTGGACACATGAGGACTTTGAATATGACCAATGTATGATCCTGTAACGACTTGGTATCGAATTGATACCCAAATTTGTGGTATCATCCAAAACTAATGTAAAGTATCAAACAACAGAAGAATAAGTGATTATTACATTTTAACAGAAGTGTAGATAGAACATGTTAAAAGAGAAAGTAAGCCGATATTAACAGTAAATGAACAAGTAGATTAATAATTCATTTTTTTCCGCTTGTCCTTAATAATTTTGACAAAATAATGGAATGGAAAATGACACAATATGTTACTGCATACGTCAGCAGCTAAATTAGGAGCCTTTGTTTGCTTACTTACTATTAAAAGACAAGATGTCTTGTATGTTCACTATTTTATTTTAGGACAAAATTGCAATAAGAAACATATGGTTAATGTACCATAAGATTTTTTGTTAAAATAAAGCCAATAATGCTATTTTTTGTGGTCCCCTTTATTTGGAAAAGTACAGAAAAAGAGTCGAAATAATTTTGGTACCAGTACCAAAACATTGGTATCGAGACAACACTAATTCATACATTGTATTATTTTAATTCATTTTCTCGTAAACCCCCCCCCCCCCCCCCCCCCCCCACTTATTTTCAAGGTGTGGCGACCATATCTATGGCGGCGACTTTTATTTTGTAGTAGTAGTAGCAACTTCCTTGTTCATTTACGGAATCTGGTCAACTTTCTTTGTTTTCACTTTATCGAACTGAGCATGCAAATGACGTCGAGACCACAGAGTCTGGTAAAGGGGGCGGTATGGCTCGGTTGTTAGAGCGGCCGTGCCAGCAACTTGAGGGTTCCAGGTTCGATCCCCGCTTCCGCCATCCTAATTATTGCCGTTGTGTCCTTGGGCAAGACACTTTACCCACCTGCTCCCAGTGCCACCCACACTGGTTTAAATGTAACTTAGATATTGGGTTTAACTATGTAAAAGTGCTTTGAGTCACTAGAGAAAAGCGCTATATAAATATAATTCACACTAATTGACACTTGCCGTGTAAACAGTCACCTGGAAAAATGTGTTCTTTCAAATTGATTTTTGAAAATTCCAATTTAGAATTGGGTAAGTTTGGAGAGCTTTTGGATAGCCCTGACTCAAGACAAGTGCAGGCACTAAAATAAACATATGATTAAATGAGCAGAGAACGTGAAGTGGATATCATTAGCGTGTTTTCTTTCATGCCCTGCTGGAGGTAGTTTGAGTGAACCATGATAGCATAAACGACTGATAAGGATGTTTGTCGCTTATTTTCAATCCCTCAGAAATAATAAAGGCAAAAAAACTGTAACCACTTGAGCAATTTAAGCAATTTCCCGTATGATAATGTCCCGTGGGGGTTTCATGTGGACTCCAAATGACGACATAATAACCCCCGCCCCTTATCAGGGTGGATTAAAAGGGAATAATCAAACAAGGGTTTGGAGCCTTGTGTGGTATGAATATGATTATCTAATGGCTGCCAATGGCAGGGCATGTTAATTCCAGCGTAACGCCAGACCTTTCCCAGACTATCTGCTGCCCCCGGCTCCTCTGAAGAGAGTAGTACTCCCTCGCTCGCCTTCAACTTGTGCTTTCACACCACAGAAGTCATTACAGCCGCCGTCTATCGCCACTGCAAAGCACGGGAGAACGATAAATCCTCCCTCGGCTTCTCCGATTGGAGCGCGTTGCTCTGCTAAATTCCACACAAAAGCACTCAAGGCAGTTATCAATATTATGATTTTTTTTTTGTCTCGCTGTGGCCTACAAAATGTGGGTCACTTTCATGCAAACTCAAATGAAACTTTGTCAAATCATATTACATAGTGGTGGCAAACTGGGACACAAAACTTTACAATAGCTTTAAACACTGTTTTTGCATTAATATTTCAACCACTACCAAGAAAACAAGACAGTATGACCTTTGACACCATCCGATATTCAGGATCAATATCATACAAATCAACAGAATTATCAGTCTGACACTGGCAAATATTACATAAAACCTAAAGTATAGATTGTAATGACTGCATACTGAAATAAACGTGGAAAAAAATAAAATAAATAGAAATAAAAATTACCAAAAAAAACCCCAAACAATAATAAATTAAATTAATTTAAATGTGAATAAAATAATATAAAACTAAACTAAAATAATACATTTAATTTAATTAAAATACATTGTAATTTCATTTTAAAACAATAATACAATTAAACTTGTTCACGAGTGAGGGAAAGATGGAGAAGGAAATCAGCCGGAGAATCGGAGCAGCTGGGGCAGTATTGCAGTCTCTCTGCCGCACTGTTGTGACGAAACGGGAGCTGAGCCAGAAGGCAAAGCTCTCGGTCTACCGAGCTATCTACATTCCTACTCTCACCTATGGTCATGAAGTGTGGGTAATGACCGAAAGAATAAGATCGCGGCTACAAGCGGCCGAAATGAGATTCCTCAGAAGGGTGGCTGGCATCTCCCTTAGAGATAGGGTGAGAAGTGCAGTCACCCGAGAGAGACTCGGAGTAGAGCCGCTGCTCCTTCGCTTGGAAAGGAGCCAGCTTAGGTGGTTCGGGCATCTCGTGCGGATGCCTCACGAGCGTCTCCCTAGGGAGGTCCTCGTTGCACGTCCCACTGGGAGGAGGCCCCGCGGCAGGCCAAGGACCAGATGGGGGGATTACATCTCCTCTCTGGCCTGGGAACGCTTCGGAATTCCCCAGGAGGAAGTCGCAAATGTTGCTCTGGAGAGGGAAGTCTGGGGGTCTTTGCTGGAGCTGCTGTCCCCGCGACCCGATTCCGGATAAGCGGTTGAAGATGGATGGATGGATGTCTACTGATGTGACCTTTGACCTCAGCTATGTCAACCATCTGGGGTGAGATATCACTAAAAATCAAGTGTCAAATGTCAGACTTAAAAATATGCCATAAAGTTGCAAAATCTGCACAAAATTGTCACTGGAGTAGAGACAAAAAGGACTAAGTCTATGTCCCCTGCAGTGGAAATTGGTGTTTTACATAGTAGGACTATGTGGAATGGACCAATGTGTGAATGGGGAGTGAATGAATGATGGGTTCTCACTTCTCTGTGAGCACTTTGAGTGTCTATAAGCGCTATATAAATCCAAACCATTGTTATTATTTCATTTATTTATTTATTTTCAAATATGTGTAACGCTCACAAAAGAAATCGGCCAAAGACAAATGTCCAATGTAGAGGACATATGACCAATCTTGCCATATCTTTGAAAACAACATGAGTCTGAATCTGAAACCTAAAGATGTGCCTAAAAAGTTGCAAAATTGGTACGACAATGTAACCAGGGTACTAAGTCTATGTCCTCTGCAGTGGACATTTGTGTTTTGTAATAATAGTGCTATTTTTATTCAGAAATGTGTCAGTCTAACAAAGGAAATAAACCAAATGCAGAGGACAAATTACCATCCTCGTCATGTCATCGAAAGCAACAGGAATCTAAATCTGAAACTTAAAAAATATGCCTTAAAGGCCTACTGAAATGAATTTTTTTTATTTAAACGGGGATAGCAGATCCATTCTATGTGTCATACTTGATCATTTCGCGATATTGCCATATTTTTGCTGAAAGGATTTAGTAGAGAACATTGACAATAAAATTTGCAACTTTTGGTCGCTGATAAAAAAAAGCCTTGCCTGTACCGGAAGTAGCGTGACGTCACAGGTTGAAGGGCTCCTCACATTTCCCAATTGTTTACACCAGCAGCGAGAGCGATTCGGACCGAGAAAGCGACGATCACCCCATTAATTTGAGCGAGGATGAAAGATTCGTGGATGAGGAACGTGAGAGTGAAGGACTAGAGTGCAGTGCAGGACGTATCTTTTTTCGCTCTGACCGTAACTTAGGTAAAAGGGCTCATTGGATTCCACACTTTCTCCTTTTTCTATTGTGGATCACGGATTTTTATTTTAAACCACCTCGGATACTACATCCTCTTGAAAATGAGAGTCGAGAACGTGAAATGGACATTCACAGTGACTTTTATCTCCACGACAATACATCGGTGAAGCACTTTAGCTACGGAGCTAACGTGATAGCATCGTGCTTAAATGCAGATAGAAACAAAATAAATAAGCCCCTGACTGGAAGGATAGACAGAAGATCAACAATACTACTATCAGGAGACACCGAACCAAACACTGAACCTGTAACTACACGGTTAATGCTGTGCCGCCTGTCGAAGCCTAGCAATGCTGTTGCTAACGACGCCATTGAAGCTAACTTAGCTACGGGAACTCGTCAGAGCTAAGATAAAAACATTAGCGCTCCACCTACGCCAGCCCTCATCTGCTCATCAACACCCGTGCTCACCTGCGTTCCAGCGATTGACGGCGCGACGAAGGACTTCACCCGATCATCGATGCGGTCTGCGGCTAGCGTCGGATAGCGCGTCTGCTATCCTCAAAGTCCTCCTGGTTGTGTTGCTGCAGCCAGCCGCTAATACACAGATCCCACCTACAGCTTTCTTCTTTGCAGTCTCCATTGTTCATTAAACAAATTGCAAAAGATTCACCAACACAGATGTCCAGAATACTGTGGAATTTTGCGATGAAAACAGAGCTGTTTGTATTGTGATACAATGTGTTCGAATACTTCCGTTTCAACCATTGACGTCACGCGCAAACGTCATCATACATAGACGTTTTCAACTGGAAGTTTCGGGGGAAATTTAAAATTGCACTTTATAAGTTAACCCGGCCGTATTGGCATGTGTTGCAATGTTAAGATTTCATCATTGATATATAAACTATCAGACTGCGTGGTCGTTAGTAGTGGGTTTCAGTAGGCCTTTAAAGTTCCAAAATTGATACAAAATTGTGACCCCTGCCGAAAAATCTGACAAAAGAAAGAGAGCAAAAACAAACAGAGGACGCTCTTTACAGTACTTTCTAAATCAACAGGAATCTTAAATCTAACACGAAAATAAATACAAGTTCTCAAATTGGTACAAAATTGACAAAAAAGGACTTTGCTGCAGACATCGTTCAAAATCATCTTGAGAAATATGCTTGTACAAGTTCAAATTTGCAACCAGAAACATTCTTAAAATCTATGTAATTCTTGTTTTTACTTGGAAGAAAACTCACTATATAATAAAACTATGATTGAAAAACAATGATAAGCAGGGCAGGGAAACTAATGTGATCATCTTGAGTCTGATAACATCATAAAGTAAAAGGTTTCCTCCTCTGACAGAAAAAAATGATCCTGAAAAGTCTGCGATGTCAAAATGTGAGCAATGGGATGACAATTCTTAAGCTAATTAAGGCCCTTTGGAGGCCATCTTGGTGTTTTGGATCTTGTGAAGCCTCCTGCCTGCGAAGTGTTTGAGCGTAACAACATTGTTTGACTCCATCAACACATACAGTAAATATCAAAGCTTCAGCTGTCAAGACGGTCTTGATTAGCAGCGCTTGATTAAACACCTTAGGTCCACACAGGTGGACGTCAGCGCACCCATTAGGCCCAATAACACTCCCTCAAACAAACAGTCACGTCCATCCTCATCCGACTCAGCATCCATACATCCTGAGAGCACGCGGGTCTCCCACAGGACACCGTTAACCAAGGAAAAAGACAAAAGAAAGAAAGTAATCATCAATATTTTATCAAACTACGTTCTGGTCCACATCAAAGCCGGCACAGTCCTCCAGGTAAGAGATGGCTCTTTTGTTTTGGAGGACTCAGGTAGAGCGTTCATTCGTCTCACGTCTCGCCTCTTCAGAACTTAGAAACGCTCCTGAGTCGTTCACGCTTTTCTTGCCGGGCCCGCACCGTATCCCCACTTATACTGAACTGAGCGTGATCACTTTATTATTTACTATTAATTATTAATCTCTTTCTTCTTGGCTGCTTCTTTTATCAGCCACTTGCCTCGGTCGTTTATGCAATTAATGTCATGATGGACGGTGCTACTGAAACGTCTGTTTCAAGCAGTTACAAAAGGTACTTAATTACATTTTAGTCATATAAATACAATTGGAAAAACACACTTACATCAACTTGTCACCTTGTTCATCCATCCATCAATTTTCTACCGCTTGTCCCTCTTGGGATGGAGCCGATCTCAGCTGCATTCGGGCGGAAGGCGGGGTACACCCTGGACAAGTCGCCACCTCATCGCAGGGCAACTTGTTCATACAAAGCAATAATAATAAGGTGATAATTTTTAAGAATAGAATAGAAAGTACTTTATTGATCCCTGGGGGAAATTCAGCATCACAGTTCGCTCACAATAGACAATAATAAATATAAATAAATAAATAATATAATATAATATATATAATATATATATAATATATGAATAACATAAATATATTCTACATATACTCTTATATATAATATATACAGTATATAATTATATATATAAAAAATATATAATTATGATTATATTATGCATTCAATAAAATTAAATCAAGTGAAATACGAACGGGTGCATCTCAGTAAATTATAATATTTCAGATTTCAGGAGTTCAATTCCGACAATTCTTATTTGCTTTTTATGAGCTATATTATCGAAATGGTTAATGAATCAAGAAACGCATTCATATTAACTTAAAAACACACCTGTTCAGCATTGCTTTTACCTCATGACTTTTTAAAACGTTCACATTTAATAATACATCAAATTGTAATATTTTAATCTTGCTTTCTGTATTTTTAATCTGCATTTGTTCTGTTTCCACACTTGTTCTTTTTAAAGCATCTTTGAGTTTCTGAAAAGCGCTCCATAAATAAAATGTATTATTACAATATATAAGAGTTTTAATTGAACTACTGCTGTCCCTTGCCACATGTTTACGGCTTTACTTTATCGCCATTTTCTAAGTATGTTTGGGCTAAAATGAAAATGTCTTTATAAACTACAAAATAATATTAGTACAGTAGTACTGGCCACTAGATGAGACCAAACCAATCAGAGCACACTATTCAGTAGCGTGGCCACTGATTGGCTCAGCCTCAGGAAGCATTAGAATTGGATTAAACAAGTGTAAAGGTACTATATGTGTGTTATTTCATGAATGGAGGCCTCTCATAATGTAAAAAAAAATGTATTTGGAATGTCCCAAACAGGCTTTTTATGCTGTAGCTATAAAGAAAAAATTACATTTAGAATGGATAATTGGTCACGAGCGTGGATGCAGCTTTACCAGCGTGACCCCAAGATGCAGCAGGCGGGAGGCAGATAGTGAGTAAAAATTTTTTTTTTTTTTAATATAGACAAAAGAAAACGCAATTAAGAGTGGAGAGAAACAAAAGAAGGGGAGTGCAAACGTAGTAGCAAAAGTCACAGGAATTATTTTGTTAAGGGAACAACACGTGCAAGTCTGATTGGCAACTGATTGGCAACCGGGTGCAGGTGTGTCCCGGTTACCAATCAGGCAGCAGGTGTGGACTCTTGTGCACTGCACAAGGAAGTGAATATACAAAATAAGGGCACAGGACAGGAACTAAAATACCACACACAGAGAAAAAGCAAACAAGTCCAACAATTTCAATAATTCCGGTTAGGCCCGGAACCAATTAACAGTGATAAATGAGGGATTATTTAACTGAAATAAATGTATTGAGTTACGTATAATTCTTTACATAATATGAAATCATATATCATTCTATAATAGTTGTATAGCACCATGTTAAGATCCATGTAATGACTAAAGGTTTAAAATTGTCTAAAACATTTTTGTGCAGCGTTTCTATAATATCATATGTCAGGGGTCCCCAACCTTTTTTGCACCAGGGACCGGTTTAATGTAGGCATTACTTTCATGGACCGGCCTTCCACGTGTGGCAGAAAGATATAGCAAATAAGTGCATGAAAAATACATATCGGGTACATGAAAAAACTCACCATAACATTCAATTAGTGGGAGCACCTGGCCTTTTCCCTTTGCAAAAAAAGCTCTCCATAGACTTTTGTTTTTTGCTCATTTTTGCTAGTAGTACGCTTTGTTTTGGCTTTAGTATCTGATGGGTTATAGGTGAGGTAAAAGCATCGATATATAAGAAAGCTAGAAATACTTGACATTAGTTCTAATATATTTTTGTGGGTTATTATTTCCATTCTAAAAGTTATGTATTCATATTTTGTGCAATATTTCATACGTAGATACACTAATGTTAGCTTTTTTGATCCAATTTTCCATGAGTAAATACATCCTGTTATTGCTAACTACTTATGTAATAGGACGATGTGCAATAATACCAGCATTATAACTTATTAGGCCAAAGGAGATGTGTATTTTTTTCCTTCAGCACAATTATAATATGCAACAATTTAGTACTTCTCCATCTGCCTTATGCTAGGCTGACCATATTCTGAAATCCCAAAAAGAGGACACATATGTGCGTGCCAAGGCAAGCAGCACGCCAAGGCCGGGACTAGGTGAAAATTTGCCAATGATACTTGAACTTGCTTTATAAATAATATATTTATTTAAATAATGCATTTTTTCTCCTATGTTGACAGCAGTGTTGGCGCTAGGAATTTTCAAAATGGGGCCCCATCAAGTCATAAAAATGGGGTCCCACAGTAAATTTTTGGGGTCCCACTTTTTTGTAAGCGTTTTGAAAACAAATGATAAACGTATGCATTGTCCTGTTATATCTCACATTCTATATTGTGTTTTGGAAAAAGGTTGTCGTAAACGTTACTTAATTCATTAAAAGAAATAATAAAAAAAGAAGACAAATTTGTATGCATATGTAAATGTATTCAGTTATAAACATTCATTCACTTTCTTCTTTCCTTCATGGATCTAAACTTTACCGCTGCTGGTAGTTTTTTCTATGTTTTTATTCAATAAGTTGTAGGTGTATTTATTTCAGTATAAAAGTGTAAGGGGGGTTAAGGGGTTGTGGGGGGTGTATATTGTAGCGTCCCGGAAGAGTTAGTGCTGCAAGGGGTTCTGGGTATTTGTTCTGTTGTGTTTATGTTGTGTTACGGTGCGGATGTTCTCCCGAAATGTGTTTGTCATTCTTGTTTGGTGTGGGTTCACAGTGTGGTGCATATTTGTAACAGTGTTAAAGTTGTTTATATGGCTACCCTCACTGTGACCTGTATGGCTGTTGATCAAGTATGCCTTGCATTCACTTGTGAGTGTGAAAGGCCGTAGATATTATGTGACTGGGCCGGCACGCAAAGGCAGTGCTTTTAAGGCACGCTCTCAATATTGTTGTCTGGGTGGAAATCGGGAGAATGGGTGCCCCGGGAGATTTTCGGGAGGGGCACTGAAATTCGGGAGTCTTCCGAGAAAATCGGGAGGGTTGGCAAGTATGTCAATCAATCCGCTCTCTCTCTGTCTCTCTCTGTGTCTGCCCCTCCCTCACGAATGCTGCTGTGTGCGCACACTTTCCACAATTTGTTTTGTTTTCAACCCCTTCTTAATCCTGGACGTACTTTGAAAATACACGCAACCCTGACTCAAAATGCCGGACATTTGAGGCATTTAAAGAAACCCCGCCCGGACAGCCCCGCAAAAGAGGATATGTCCGGGGAAAAGAGGACGTATGGCAGGGGTGTCCAAACTATTTCCACTGAGGGCCGCACACAGAAAACATTTTTTTTTTTTAGCCTTTAGGGCTTCCGGGGACCATAAAGGGTCTCAGTCATTAAAATGTTAAAAATAAGTCAAATTATTATTATTTTTTATTTAACGCTTACAGTAAATGTCTATATCAACTTCAGGTTGATATAGAGTAAAAAAAAAAAAAAGGTTTTATGCCTTCTCTGTCAAAGACAACTTTGTTTTTTATAGTAAAACTGAAATATGCAGTATTTAGTATTAGAGCCTTAAAAGATCAATAATGCAGGACACCATTGATTTTAATTATTTAATATTTTTGAGTAATCACAGTGAAAAGTTAAATAAAATCCTACTAAATATATTTGGGATCCAAAAGGTCCCCCACTCATAAAGTGATACATTTTTATTAGTTTTTTTTTTACTTTTAACACTTAAATTACGAGATCAACTTCAGATATATCTGTCGATTTTACGTTTGAACTATTATTTTGTTTGTTTTATGCTCCTTTGTCAAATAAAACTTTGATGTTTTTATATGGCAACCACACAATATATGCAATATTTTTTCCACATAAAACATTTTAAAGTGATATTTTTTAAGTAATAATTCATTATAACATAGATTTTTAGTCTTTTTTTTTTTTAGCAATGGCAAAAAAAAGAAAAATAAACAAAGACAAGAGAAAAAAACAGCCTGCATGGCAGCTTTGTGTCAACATTGCAACTTTTTCTTGTTAGATTTCACCTCATTCCACTTTTTTTAAATGTTTTTTAAAATTTTTGCAATATTATCAATTTTGCTATTTTTGCAGAATGTATGGCGGACCAGTAAACAATTAGCTGCGGGCCGCAAATGGCCCCCGGGCCGCACTTTGGACTCCCCTGACGTATGGTCAGTCTACCTTATGCACATTAACTCCTATGGTCACTTTGTTCCTGATCTACCCTGATCTTAGGTCATCAACCTAGCTAGATGGAACCTAGCTTTTGGCTACGATTTGCCACCTTTACATTTGATATGTTTATTTATGTGCATTGTCCCATGTGACAAAGGTGTAACAAATATAGCAAATGGCTTCCTATTAGGAGATGTATAATACATATATAAACAAGCTTGTTAGTGTGTCTGGTGGGACTGGCCAAAGTTAAGTAGGAGAAAATGGTTATAAATTATTTAATGTCTCTGTGCGGCCCGGTAGCAAATGCGTCACAGACCGGTGGCGGTCCTCGGACCGGTGGTTGGGGACCACTGGTATATGTCACATAAAAGAGGAAACAAGATGGCTTATTTTTCCCTACAACGAATAGCGCTCTGGCTCCATTAGGTTGTATTTGACTTATTTTTGTACTAGATTTGTGGCCCGTACATTTTGGACGTTCGACGACACCGACCGCCACGGCCCCTCATAGATCTGCTGCTGTCACCGGGCAGACGTGGACAGTGACTAACGACAAACACACACGCTCCGTCACACACTTATCTGCCAACGGCTGACATCAAATGGAAACGTCTCTCATCCTCCGTGCCTGGGAGCCCAGTTGAAATACTAACATGGTGGGGGGAGAAAGATGGTGGCTGATAGGACTGCAGCCATGTTTGGGAAAACCATTTTCTGCAAATTGCGATGCTTTTTATTTCATTGTATGCTTACATGATACTAGTCTATATTGTTGGTAAAGGTTGTTTTGTGGCAGTGGGACCGCTCCAAGTCCAAGAGGTCACAAGAGCCTCCCTATTAGTCATGTAGGCGTCACTACGCTCACATGCAGTACACAATTCCCTCTACCGTCGTGGAAAGATGGATGGCATGTTCCCAAACTACAGGTGCTGCTCTACTTGGGAGTATTTCCCATTTCTGCCCACACTCCTCTCCCTGGTGGTGATTAAACAAAGAGTAGGTACAGCTGTGTATTAGTGCATTCCTTTAAAAGGCGTGCAATCCATCAGACTAATTGAGGACTTTCTAGGAGGTGAAGCTCGCCATGCAGTTCCCACAGTAATCGCTAGAGGGCGCACCTCTCGCTCTTTCTATCCGGACGGTAATGTGTGCTTTTATGCGCAAGCTACGCCACCTTGCGGTAATGGCGCAGTACACCACCAGCAAAGTTGATCAATTAAGAATGTGCACGTGAGACGGTTACGTTAACCCAGGGGTCGGCAACCCAAAATGTTGAAAGAGCCATATTGGACCAAAAATTAAAAATAAAAATCTGTCTGGAGCCACAAAAAATGTAAAGTCTTATATAAGTGTTATAATGAAGGCAACGCATGATGTAAGTGTCTATATTAGCTATATTAGCCTACTATCAAAATTACTTTTAAAATCTTATGTAAGTGTTATAATGAAGACAGCACATGATGTAAGTGTCTATATTAGTTATATTAGCCTACTATCAAAATGACTTTAAAAATATTATATAACTGTTATGATGAAACATGCACCTGGGGATAGGCTGATTGGCAACACTAAATTGGCCCTGGTGTGTGAATGTGAGTGTGAATGTTGTCTGTCTATCTGTGTTGGCCCTGCGATGAGGTGGCAACTTGTCCAGAGTGTACCCCGCCTTCCGCCCGATTGTAGCTGAGATAGGCTCCAGCGCCCCCCGCGACCCCGAAGGGAATAAGCGGTAGAAAATGGATGGATGGATGGATGTTATAATGAAGGCAACACATGATGTAAGTGTCTATATTAGCTATTTTAGCCTACTATCAAAATGACTTTAAAAGTCTTATATAAGTGTTACAATGAAGACAACACATGATGTGTCTATATTAGCTATTCTAGCCTACTATCAAAATGACTTTAAAAATCTTATATAAGTGTTATAATGAAGATAACACATGATGTAAGTGTCTATGTTAGCTTACTATCAAAATGACTTTGAAAGTCTTACATAAGTGTTATAATGAAGACAACACGTGATGTAAGTGTCTATATTAGCTATATTAGCCTACTATCAAAATGACTTTAAAAGTCTTAAATAAGTGTTATAATGAAGACAACACATGATGTGTCTATATTAGCCTACTATCAAAATGACTTTAAAAGTCTTATATAAGTGTTATAATGAATTAAGGGACGGCGTGGCAAAGTTGGTAGAGTGGCTGTGCCAGCAATCGGAGTGTTGCTGGTTACTGGGGTTCAATTCCCACCTTCTACCTTCCTAGTCACGTCCGTTGTGTCCTTGGGCAAGACACTTCACCCTTTGCCTCTGATGGCTGCTGGTTAGCGCCTTGCATGGCAGCTCCCGCCATCAGTGTGTGAATGTGTGTGTGAATGGGTAAATGTGGAAATACTGTCAAAGCGCTTTGAGTACCTTGAAGGTAGAAAAGCGCTGTACAAGTACAACCCATTTATCATTTATCATTTATGAAGACAACACATGATGTAAGTGTCTACATTAGCTATAATAGCCTACTATCAAAATGACTTTAAAAGTCTTATTATATAAGTGTTATAATGAAGACAACATATGATGTGTCTATATTAGCTATATTAGCCTACTATCAAAATGTCTTTAAAAATATTATATAAGTGTTATAGTAAAGACAACACATGATATTAGTGTCTATATTAGCTATAATAGCCTACTATCAAAATGACTTTAAAAGTCTTATATAAGTGTTATAATGAAGGCAACACATGATGTAAGTGTCTATATTAGCTATAATAGCCTACTATCAAAATGACTATGTGTCGCAGGCTGAAGCAAATCTTCGTTGACAGAAATTTTGAAATGTAATATTTATTCTACACATTTTTACAACATTGGAAAACATTACTAAAACGGAGGCTTTTCAGAGGGTGAGATAACTCCTGGAAATTACTGGCTTAGAATGGCTAAAGGTAAAGATGTGTGTGTCCAAGTTGAGAGAAATGGAAACTGCAAATAAAATGACCTCAAATATACAATACCTCAAATACGAGGCATAATGATGCATTGTGTCCATTCAGCTAGCCTAAATAGCACGTTAGCTTGCAGTCATGCACTGACCAAATATGTCAGTTTAGCACTCCAACAAGTCAATAACATCAACAAAGCTCAGCTTTGTGCACTCACGCACAGTATAAAACATTTGGTGGACAAAATGAGACAAAGAAAGAGTGGCATAAAACATGTTTCTGTGGCAGCATCAAGGAAAGTTGTACATGTAAACAAAACTACAGTGCGTTTAAGGAGTTCCGAAATTAGTAGGACAAAATGGCGCTTGCCAAATCTTCCCATCAGTGAAGCATGTTTAATGCAAACACTGTGATTTCTAACAATTAAGAAGGTTTGTGTCATATTTGTCCTCCTACAAAAAACATATTAAAACAAAAAATATATTTTTTTCCTCATCTTTTTCCATTTTCATACATTCTTGAAAAAGCTCCAGGGAGCCACTAGGGCGGCGATAAAAGGGGCGCTTGTGGCTCGAGAGCCGCGCGTTGCAGACCCCCGCGTTAACCATCTTGAAAAGTGCAAAAAAAACCTCTCAAGTGGGGATGCGGTGCAATTTTACACCAACCACAATATTTTGTCAGCATATATTTGATCACGTCATGAGATTTATGTTTAATCAACAATTTTTACCACAAGACGCAGTCTTATTTTTGCACAGTTTTGTGTTTATCTGTTTACAATAGGCCCAATAAAAAAGGTTGTATCAAAAATTCTGCCTTTCATATTTAAGTGAATAATGATAAATTATGTCAGTATTTAAATCATGTTCCGACCTCTTATATTGAATTAGTTAAATAACAAATCTAATAACAAGATAACAATAAAATGAAACACTTAAAATATTTTAGGGGGGTTTGAGAATAAGATAAATAGTAAAGATAATAACACTCACTTTTAAATGAGGCTTAGCATGTATAAGGGGGTCCAAACGTTCCCTGTGAAAAATCAAAGAATGCAGGGAGCCACATTATAATAAAATACGCATTTAGTGTTATTATTATCTTTTTCTCTTTATATTGTGTCTGTTTTTCCCATTTTCGCAGATATTTTTTTTTACATGTATTTTGTTTCTACAGTCATTAAGTTTAGTCTTTTCTTTACTTGGGGCCAGTTTTCTTAATGTTTCCAATGTGGTCCAATTCCAATGTGCCACAGACTAATAAAAAACAAGTTACACAAATGGCCGTACTTTGGACCCCACTGTACTGTATGGCTATTATTGTGGATGTGGTATTGGTCAAGTAACAGTGTATGTCAAACATTTTAGTCATGAGACAAAAATCTAAACATTTTGCAAGAGGATATGACCATTTTCTTTTTACTGTTCCTCCTTTTTTTAAGAGACGTGACAGGCACTTCCTAGTTCACGAGGGATACGACTCATAGCGGCAGTATGTTACTCTTGCATGACTATAATTACATTAGTGCCAGAAAAGAGCATAAAGTGCTGGACACTTACAAGTGAGACTGTCAGGGTCTTCGGGGGTTGTTTTGTCAACTTCCTGTCGTGAGAAGTAACGGCAGCATTCAGTGTAAGTTCTCACGGTCTCTCACCTGTATCCCACAGGTAGCTGCACCAGTCTGCGGCCTACCACAGGAGCACATGAGGTTCTTTCAAGGTCTCGTGCTGCAAACTTTTCTTCATCATGGTACACACTTGCACGCTTTTCTTGCACCACGCACACGTCACTGGCAAACAAACCCACCAGGCCCATGTGACACTGATTTTTGGGAGGGTTGACAGGTATGCACCAGAGTCCCACCACCAGCCAAAGGACACCAACACTCTTACCTGGTAATTACGCACCTTATGCGAGACTCTGCTTTGATGAGAGACAGCAGAACGTTAGTAAAGATATTTCTTTTAATGCTGTTGGTGTCTAAAAATATCAAATTCTGTCTTTTACTGTGGTTGGAAAATGACGTCAAAAAGGCATGATACAGTATTTACACTCATTTACATTATATACAAGCTTTGCAACTTTAGGTTGTCATTTGCGGTTCCCCTGAAAGTGCATGCATTTTAACGGCAAAGTACTGGTATCAGATCTTGAGAACCAACATCCTCTGCAGTGGACATTTGTTTTTGGATATGGTTACACATATCCGGAAAGAAAACATTTTATAAAAGGTGAAACTCAAAAAATAGAATAGAATATTGTGCAAAAGTCCATTCATGTCAGCAATTCGACTTCACATTTGAAACTTATATGTGATATACACTTTTTACATGTAAAGTAAAATATGTCAAGGCTTTATTTCTTATAATTTTGATGGTCATAGCTTAGTTTTTGAAAACCCCACATTCTAAGATTTTCATAAGATACAAGCCATAATCATCAAAATGATATCAAAAGAAGGCTTAAAGTATCCTGAGTTGCATGTTATGAGCCTATGTCATATATTAGTTTCATCTTGTATATTTAATTGCTAGAATAAACTAACCATTGCACGATATTCCATTTTTTTTTGTTTTACCTGTATAGCACAAATGGGAGGTGTGTATCGTTCTCTCTACATCAGGGGTGTCAAACGTACGGCCCGAGGGATGAGTTTGCTAAGTATAAAAATGAGCCAGAATTTTTGAATGAAAGAAACTGCTGTTCTAATGTGTCCACTAGATGTTGCAATAGCAATTATTTGTATCTTTGTAGATGCTAGATATGTAAAAAAAAAAAAATCAAAAATAAAACACGATGTTGGTGCATCAGCCGAGGAAAATGACCAAACTACATAAATAACATGCTGTAATTTGATTTTGATATTATTTTTTTATCTTGATAGATTGAAAATTAACACCAATGTGTTGACTGATGAACATTATCATATAATTAATTCAGAAAGTATAAATAACGACAAATAAAGATAGAATACTATTAACCGCAACATGTAAGAATAAAAAAAAAACAACGACATTATGATTTGTACATTTTCAGAATGTGCTTGTTCTATTTTTAAACAAAGAAAAAAATCTGAAGTTGTCTTTATTTAAGTTAAAGTTAAGTTAAGTTAAAGTACCAATGATTGTCACACACACACTAGGTGTGGTGAAATTTGTCCTCTGCATTTGACCCATCCCCTTGATCACCCCCTGGGAGGTGAGGGGAGCAGTGGGCAGCAGTGGGCAGCAGCGGTGCCGTGCCCGGGAATCATTTTTGGTGATTTAACCCCCAATTCCAACCCTTGATGCTGAGTGCCACGCAGGGAGGTAATGGGTCCCATTTTTATAGTCTTTGGTATGACTCGGCCGGGGTTTGAACTCACAACCTACCGATCTCAGGGCGGACACTCTAACCACTAGGCCACTGAGTAGGTTTTTTAAGTTATCGTGCCGTGATTTTACCAGTCCGACCCACTTGGGAGTAGATTTTTCTCCATGTGGCCCCGATCTAAAATGACTTTGACACCCCTGCTCTACATGAACGATACCAACCTTTTGACAACAGGGACCTATAAAGAAAGCGCAGGTGTGGTTTCAGTGTCAGTCATGACCGACGGGCGTTTAGGAACCGCTTGGACTTTGCAGAGTCCCCGTTTCCTTAGTCCACCAGCGCACATCTTGACCATACTCATGAGGTCCTGCCTGAAGCGCACACCGACAAAGACGTACAAGAAAGGGTTCAAGCAGGCGTGGGTGTATGCCAGGCTCTTTGCGATCTGACCGGCCACGTCGAAGCGCTTCACGACGCTGCACTCCGTGATGGTGGTGTTGGCGGCCTGCGAGGCCTCCATCATCAGCAGGCTGTTGTGCGGCAGTTGGGAGACGACGAACACAAAGACCACGATGAAGATGACGCGCAGGGCTTTGTGCTTTTCAAAGTTCCTGGCCTGCAGGAGCGTGCGAATGATGACGGAGTAGCAGAAGATCATGACAAGGAGAGGGACGAAGAAGCCCATGCAGATCTGCAGGGACAGCACTAAGATCTTTGTGCGGTTGTTTATGTTGTTCCAGTAAAGCAGAACACAGAAGGACGACCCGCTTAGGTCCGTCTTCACCTGGGCGAAGAGAAACTCAGGCAAGGCAAAGAGAATGGAGACCGACCACACGACCACGCAGGCCAGTTTACTGTAGAAGAGACGCTTTTTCTTCCAGTTCTGAGCCTTTGTGACCTGCACGATGGCGATGTAGCGGTCCACGCTGATGCACATGAGCAGGAACATGCTGCTGAAGAAGTTGATCCTGTAGACGGCGGACACCACTTTGCAGAGACTGACGCCAAAGTCCCATCCTTTGGTGGCATCCATCGCCCAGAAGGGCAGCGTGCACAGGAAGAGGAGGTCAGCCACGGCGAGGTTGAGCAGATAGACGTCGGTCATGGTTTTGAGGCGGTTGCGCACCGTGGTGTAGATCCAGACCACCATGAGGTTTCCCAGGGCACCCAGCACAAAGATGGTCCAGAAAAGGGGGGGTTCATACCACCCGCGAAACTGTCGGACCCAACTTCTGTCACACATGCCGGTGGTCTCAGTAGGGTCTGTGTCATAGTAGTCCGGGTAATAATCCTGCAAAACAAACAAAAGAGGCATTTAGACGGGCAATGAGTTGTCACTCGCCAGACCCGAGGTTCCCAGTGGTTGGGAAACAATGCGCTATAGGGTTGTGCGAACAGTTAGCACCTCCTTTGGACACAGAAAGGTACAAACACCGTTTCCATATGAGTTGGGAAATTGTGTTAGATGTAAATATAAACGGAATACATCCATCCATCCATCCATTTTCTACCGCTTATTCCCTTCGGGGTCGCGGGGGGCGCTGGAGCCTATCTCAGCTACAATCCGGCGGAAGGCGGGGTACACCCTGGACAAGTCGCCACCTCATCGCAGGGCCAACACAGATAGACAGACAACATTCACACTCACATTCACACACTAGGGCCAATTTAGTGTTGCCAATCAACCTATCCCCAGGTCAATGATATGCAAATCCTTTTCAGCCCATATTCAATTGAATGCACTACAAAGACAAGATATTTGATGTTCAAACTCAAACTTTATTTTTTTTTGCAAATAATAATTAACTTTTAATTTCATGGCTGCAACACGTGCCAAAGTAGTTGGGAAAGGGCATGTTCACCACTGTGTTACATGGCCTTTCCTTTTAACAACACTCTTTGGGAACTGAGGAGACACATTTTTTAAGCTTCTCAGGTGGAATTTTTTCCCATTCTTGCTTGATGTACAGCTTAAGTTGTTCAACAGTCCCGGGGTCTCCGTTGTGGTATTTTAGGCTTCATAATGCGCCACACATTTTCAATGGGAGACAGGTCTGGACTACAGACAGGCCAGTCTAGTACCCGCACTCTTTTACTATGAAGTCACGTTAATGTAACACGTGGCTTGGCATTGTCTTGCTGAAATAAGCAGGGGCGTCCATGGTAACGTTGCTTGGATGGCAACATATGTTGCTCCAAAACCTGTATGTACCTTTTAGCATTAATGGCGCCTTCACAGATGTGTAAGTTACCCAAGTCTTGGGCATTAATACACCCCCATACCATCACAGATGCTGGCTTTTCAACTTTGCGCCTATAACAATCCGGATGGTTCTTTTCCTCTTTGGTCCGGAGGACACGACGTTCACAGTTTCCAAAAACAATTTGAAATGTGGACTCGTCAGACCACAGAACACTTTTCCACTTTGTATCAGGCCATCTTAGATGAGCTCAGGCCCAGCGAAGCCGACGGCGTTTCTGGGTGTTGTTGATAAACGGTTTTCGCCTTGCATAGGAGAGTTTTAACTTGCACTTACAGATGTAGCGACCAACTGTAGTTACTGACAGTGGGTTTCTGAAGTGTTCCTGAGCCCATGTGGTGATATCCTTTACACACTGATGTCGCTTGTTGATGCAGTACAGCCTGAGGGATCAAAGGTCACGGGCTTAGCTGCTTACGTGCAGTTATTTCTCCAGATTCTCTGAACCCTTTGATGATATTACGGACCGTAGCTGGTGAAATCCCTAAATTCCTTGCAATAGCTGGTTGAGAAAGGTTTTTTTTAAACTGTTCAACAATTTGCTCATGCATTTGTTGACAAAGTGGTGACCCTCGCCCCATCCTTGTTTGTGAATGACTGAGCATTTCATGGGATCTACTTTTATACCCAATCATGGCACCCACCTGTTCCCAATTTGACTGTTCACCTGTGGGATGTTCCAAATAAGTGTTTTGATGAGCATTCCTCAACTTTATCAGTATTTATGGCATACTTGCCAACCTTGAGACCTCCGATATCGGGAGGTGTGTGTGTGTGTGTGTGTGTGTGTGTGTGTGTGTGTGTGTGTGTGTGTGTGTGTGTGTGTGTGTGTGTGTGTGTGTGTGTGTGTGTAAAATATATATATATATATATATATATATATATATATATATATATATATATATATATATATATATATATATATATATATATATATATATATATATATATATTTATTATACATATAAATAAAATAAATACTTGAATTTTAGTGTTCCGGAGGCTATCCAGTAGATGGCAGCATTGTCCTGTTTAACTTCTCCGTTCATGAATGAGTATATCATTTCGGCCACCGTGTTCAATGGAGAAGTCTGTTCTACAAAATGTACAGGCAACATACATACCCCTTCCCCTTCGAACTGTCCTGGGTGAACTGAAATTCTTGTTTCCATTCGTTTTGGAACTTGCAAGCGTATTTCTTCATCTTGCTCGTCGACGGCGTCGCCATGTCTGTAACTTCCTCGTTCTTCTGCTTCGTCTCCTTGTTGTGTGCGCAGTTGTGCACTCTACTCTCTAAAAGCCGTAGATGTTATGACGTCATTGGGCAGGCAAGCTGCTTATATTGTGGGAAAGCGGACGTGAGAACAGGCTGTCCCCACTCAGGTCCACATTGAACTGGAGGGGGCGTGGCCTCCAGCTCCGGCTGAATACCGGGAGTTTGTCGGGAGAACATTTCTGCCGGGAGGTTATTGGGAGAGGCGCTGAATACCGGGAGTCTCCCGTTAAAAACGGGAGTGTTGGCAAGTATGATTTATGGCCACCTTTCCTAACTTCTTTGTCACGTGTTGCTGGCATCAAATTCTAAAGTTAATGATTATTTGCAAAAAAAAAATGTTTATCAGTTTGAACATCAAATATGTTGTCTTTCTAGCATATTCAACTGAATATGGGTTGAAAATTATTTGCAAATCATTGTATTCCGTTTATATTTACATCTAACACAATTTCCCAACTCATATGGAAACGGGGTTATCATCAAAACTGGAGGACGCCCGGTGGGATACGTTGTGGTTGTCTCCAACTCTCTGTTACCTTTCTGTATATAGGACCTGTATGTCTATTTCTCACATATTTTCATTTCCTGCCTGGCATGTTCTTATTGTTTTTTCCGTCCTTGCAAGCCACCTGCTGCTACAGTTTCAAAAGACACAGGCTCCTTGCAGAGCTACGGTTAACGCGACATCAAACACTCACACACGCACACACACACACGTAAACCATAGCGACTTGAGGGACTGCGTCTTGTCAGGCAGGTGTTGTGTTTATCTGGAGAAACCACACGGCTGCATGCACAACTTCCTGCTGCTATCCAAGGTGTGGGCGGGCGGGCGCTAAACGATCCACAGGGTGGGTGGGGATGGTCGTGGTCTCTGGTTAGGGGCCCGTACGTTTAGATGGGGCCAGAGATAGAGAGTATAGTAGAAAGAAACTGTTTGTTGTTTACTATTACCACAGCCTGAGTAAACCAAACACATTGTACCTTGTTCTAATTTTCGGGTACAATTAGGGAGTGTCACCTTTCAGTTACCTCAGAGACCAGTAACTATAACCTTGTGGGGTACAAATTGGGTATTTTGCTGTATATGTCTATTCATAGAACTGTAAAAAGTAATATGTTTCGAGTTTTTTACATTGCAGTTCAACCAATCAGATCAATGATTCCACCCACCGCCTCTTTTTTGGTAGAGTGTTACAGATTATTTTAGCTTTTGCTGAAATACCATAAAATTAAATAAAAAAATACTACTGTGTATATTACATCAGTTTTGAAATACAAATCAAGGAATTAAATAATTACATTTAATAGTTTTATTTATATCATATTTTACAATATTACAATAATAAATTAATGGACAAGTGTATACATTGTTTAATATTTTTTCCTGAAATATCTATTTGATTTTATATTAACCGAATTGATGATTTCACATAATTTTGGCACATAAAAAATCATATTAAGTTTTAATGACCTTTCACAGTAAACAGTTGCAATGACATTAAATAGGACCACAATCAGCTGTGTGAAGTCCCATTTAAGTACATTTGTGAATCTATTAAGATAGATCTTTTTCTATTATCTTTGTTGTATTGAGAGTATAGTAGCTGTTTTTCTGTTTTTGCATGATTTCCTCCAACAAATGTGAACTTATATTCTTAAAAGAATAATACTCACAGTGACAAAGTCATCAGTTGTTTCAGTCATGGTTGTTGAATGAATGAGATGCTCCATGTTGCCTACAATGAGAAAAAAGTTGCTGTTACAAGAAAATAAACCTCAATGCATGATTTTTTTTTTAAATAATGTGCCATTGTCGTTGTATTGTTGTGCTAAGAGAGATAAGAGACTTACCCTGTGGGGGGAGGTACAAGCTCTGATGTGATGCACCGCTCTTCTTCCTTTGTGCGAATGAGCGCGACTCATCCTCTCAGCTCTTTTGGTTCCTCGCCCAACCACGAAATCACGTGCTGATCATTCCAACTCTGTGTCAACTGACAGCGAGATCAAGGCACGACCCCTCATGCTGCATCTTGCCCAAATTCTCAACAAAACATGATCCGTGGACCCTGTCATGCCACTGAGTCACATGGCTATCAAGACTGGTCCCAAAACAATCCCCCTAACAGATGCTGAAGTTTCATTTTTAAAAAAAAGAAACCTTTGTGTACACAGGTGGAGCACTCATCGTCGGACGCGACTGATGCGTGAAACCCAAAACCTTTAGGTGTGATTAAAGAGGGCAGAAGCTACTTCTTAACAGCTGTTTAAAATGTCTTTGAAAGTGACATGGATGTGTAATTTAACGCCACCTTCACTGTCAGTCGTATGATCAATGATGGATGGCTGGGATACACCTGCGCTGGCGCTTTCATTGTCATCAAACTGTATTTCACGGGTTAAGCTCTTAGGCCATGTCCACACGAACACAGAAACTTAATAAACGCATACTTATCTCTGCGTTTAGGCCTCTTGTCCACACGCAGACGCATACTTTTTGTCTTTAAAAACGCAGACTTTTATTTTAGAGTGTGGTAGACGGTATATCAGGCAGTTAGTTCGAGCGGTCGTTGTGTTTGTAAAATACACTGACCGAACCTATTACCTACACCTGCTCAGTATGATGGGATCCAATTCGTCATAACAACACACTTTTGACTGGAATTGTTAGGAATATTGTGCGGTTTTATTAGGTGCTGCTTATGTTCTCATCCTTACGTCCAAATAGGTTAAGCAGTATGGTGCAGTGCAGTTTTTAACCAGAATTTGTCACCTTCAGACACTCAGACATGTATAGTATATATCAGGGGTTCTTAACGTTTTTGACTTGGGGGCTCAACTTTTCCACCCACTCAAATATCACCAATTAGTAATGTTACTGTTGATTTTAATCGCATTCAAAAGGTATGTCTAACCTACAAACCCCGTTTCCATATGAGTTGGGAAATTGTGTTAGATGTAAATATAAACGGAATACAATGATTTGCAAATCCTTTTCAACCCATATTCAATTGAATGCACTACAAAGACAAGATATTTGATGTTCAAACTCATAAACTTTTTTTTTTTTTTTTGCAAATAATAATTAACTTAGAATTTCATGTCTGCAACACGTGCCAAAGTAGTTGGGAAAGGGCATGTTCACCACTGTGTTACATGGCCTTTCCTTTTAACAACACTCAGTATTGATTGTTTGATTGATTGAGACTTTTATTAGTAGGTTGCACAGTGAAGTACATATTCCGTACAATTGACCACTAAATGGTAACACCCGAATAATTTTTTCAACTTGTTTAATTCGGGTTGATTCATGATACAGATATATACTATCAGATATATACTATCATCCTAATACAGTCATCACACAAGATAATCATCAGGGTATATACATTGAATTATTTACATTATTTACAATCCGGGGTGTGGAGGGGTGGGGAGGGTAGGTTTGGTTGTTATCATCAGTCATCAACAATTGAGAACAGAGAAATGGATATTGAAACAGAAGGCGGTAGGAGTGAGGTGGGATCTGGGGTGGAGGTCTAGAAGTAATCTGACTAGCTTGTTCAGTAATCTGACTATCTTGTAAACGTTTGGGAACTGAGGAGACACATTTTTTAAGCTTCTCAGGTGGAATTCTTTCCTATTCTTGCTTGATGTACAGCTTAAGTTGTTCAATAGTCTGGGGGTCTCCGTTATGGTATTTTAGGCTTCATAATGCGCCACACATTTTCAATGGGAGACAGGTCTGGACTACAGGCAGGCCAGTCTAGTACCCGCACTCTTTTACTATGAAGCCACGTTGATGTAACACGTGGCTTGGCATTGTCTTGCTAAAATAAGCAGGGGCGTCCATGGTAACGTTGCTTGGATGGCAACATATGTTGCTCCAAAACCTGTGTGTACCTTTCAAGTTACCCATGTCTTGGGCACTAATACACCCCCATACCATCACAGATGCTGGCTTTTCAACTTTGCGCCTATAACAATCCGGATGGTTCTTTTCCTCTTTGGTCCGGAGGACACGACATCCACAGTTTCCAAAAACAATTTGAAATGTGGACTCGTCAGACTTCAGAACACTTTTCCACTTTGTATCAGTCCATCTTAGATGAGCTCAGGCCCAGCGAAGCCGACGGCGTTTCTGGGTGTTGTTGATAAACGGTTTTTGCCTTGCATAGAAAAGTTTTAACTTGCACTTACAGATGTAGCGACCAACTGTAGTTACTGACAGTGGGTTTCTGAAGTGTTCCTGAGCCCATGTGGTGATATCCTTTACACACTGATGTCGCTTGTTGATGCAGTACAGCCTGAGGGATTGAAGGTCACGGGCTTAGCTGCTTACGTGCAGTGATTTCTCCAGATTCTCTGAACCTTTTGATGATATTACGGACCGTAGATGGTGAAATCCCTAAATTCCTTGCAATATCTAGTTGACAAAGGTTTTTCTTAAACTGTTCACCAATTTGCTCACGCATTTGTTGACAAAGTGGTGACCCTCGCCCAATCCTTTTTTGTGAATGACTGAGCATTTCATGGAATCTACTTTTATACCCAATCATGGCACCCACCTGTTCCAATTTGCCTGTTCACCTGTGGGATGTTCCAAATAAGTGTTTGATGAGTATTCCTCAACTTTATCAGTATTTATTGCCACCTTTCCCAACTTCTTTGTCACGTGTTGCTGGCATCAAATTCTAAAGTTAATGAATATTTGCAACAAAAAAAAAGTTTATCAGTTTGAACATCAAATATGTTGTCTTTGTAGCATATTCAACTGAATATGGGTTGAAAAAGGTTTGCAAATCATTGTATTCCGTTTATATTTACATCTAACACAATTTCCCAACTCATATGGAAACGGGGTTTGTAGTTTAACAGGATATATCTTGTCAAATGATATAAAAACATGTGTTAATCACAAAGGTTATTATCAAAGCTTAGGTCAGGCTGATTTAAAAACTACTAAATACTAATTAAATATACTTCAAAAGTAGGGACTCATAAAAACTGATGACATTTTTTTTTTTTTACATACAATTACCATTACAGTGCTAAAATAAATATATTCATACCAAATTAATAATAATTATATGTATGATTATTAAATAAACTGTCAATAAAATTAAAGTGCAAATGAAAATACAGTTTCACCACTTCAGTCATAATTTTTGCACTTAAACATCTCGCCGCTGCTGCCCACTGCTCCCCAAGGGGATGGGTCAAATGCAGAGGACAAATTTCACCACATCTAGTGTGTGTGTGACAATCATTGGTACTTTAATCTTTAATCTTTAATCTTTATGATCTTAGCTACAGTGTTTGAAATTGTCATTACTGCCACTAGTGATGGAATAGTGTATTGCACTTGTGTACCACTACGGTCCATACCGACCACAGCTGAGAAACAGATATTTTTTTGCGGCTCTCTGCAGGGAGCTCAAGGCGTTATTAGCGAACTCCTTAAACGAACAATTATTTAGCCTAAGCCCGTTTCAGCCACACTAAACCATCGTTTAAGGTCCCCCTCCTTGGATAATTTTTTACACGGGTACATTTGGACTGACGAAGCAGACTATTACTAGTTATTGTCCGTGATGTATGTCGAGCGATTACTCAACGTCTAGTTTTGTACTCCATAACTATTGTGAAGCCATGAAGCGGTTGCGGCCGTCAAATACGACCGCCAAATACAGCCTACAAGCACAGTGTCCTGAACAGATATGTATGATTGTTGTAAAATTTTCTTTATCACATTGTTTACTTTCACACGTCCATTAAAGATATGATTCATGCTGCTGACGGTGAGGCAAGGATTACTGTTAAAAGAAATGTGGCAATAGTTTACATTGAAACACAGGGTAAGGATACACTTCCAGGTCAGAGGTGACTATGACGCGTGCATTTTTGTAGCGCATGCATACTCAGTCGCGTTGCGCTGCGAACGGAGCGGGGGAGGGGGTCTTAAACGATGGCATTGTGTGTGTGTGGACAAGGATAAGGTTGGGTGGGATTTACCCTGGATAACCTTAGTGTAGTGTAGAAGGGGCCTAAGAAAGACTCGTAAAGATCACAGGTGTCAAACTCAAGGCCCAGGGGCCAGATCTGGCCCGCCACATAAACCTGCAAAAGCTTGTAATTAATGTGCGTCAACAAAGTACTTCGACCTTCTTGGTAAATGTATTTGTTCTTTCAATTTTGACAGAAAATGTGTGTGTACTAAAGGCATGTCTTTCAAACTGGAATATTATCTGATCCTGCAACAAACATTATATAAACCTATATTTAAAAAAAAAATGTTTTGTTAAAATAAAAATTCCATCCTTAAAGATCTGTTTGTCACCCTGACTTATGATTCTAAAGTAAGTTTCTAAATAAAATGTTTTATAAATATCAAACGCGTAGGCAATTGTGTAATAATTTTGAGGCATGAGGCGGTTATACATTAATATTACGACTGTTAAAGTTGACGCACCAACTCATGCAATTAATCACAAAACATTATCGCATTAATCGCAAGACCTCCAATGACTGTCCTGGAATAGGTATGGAAACAATAAAACAAGTTATTGAAGAAATTTCAGAACCTCTAATATATATATCAGCAATCTATTATGTCAAACAGGCAAATTCCCAAATAAAATGAAAAAAGCAAAAGTTGTACCCATTTATAAGACTGGAGACAAACACCAATTTACTAATTACAGACCTGTTTGTTTACTGCCACAATTATCTAAAATCATTGAAAAATGATTCAACAACAGACCAATTCATGAATAGAAATGAAACACTCACAGAGAATGAATATGCATTCACAGCTAACATTTCAACATCGATGGCATTAATGATGATAACGGAAGAAATTAACAATACAAAAGATGATAAACAGTGTGCAGCAGCAATATTTATGGATTCATCATAATATTTTAATCTACAAGCTAGAAAAGTATGGCATCAGAGGATTGGTCTTGAACTGGATAAAGAGCTACTTAACGAACAGGAAGCAATTTGTAAACTTAGATGCACATGCATCAACAGAGCTAAATATATCTTGTGACGTTCCCCAGGGATCAATACTGGGACCAAAAATGTTTAATCTGTATATAAACGATATTTGTAAAGTGAAAAGACTTAAAGTTAGTAATATTTGCAGACGACACAATCGCGTTCTGTTCAGGAGAAAAGACACAGAAGCTAATACAAAAAAAAACAGAAGAAATTAACAAATTAAAAAGATGGTTTGACAAAAAGACACTATCTTTGATTCGCAGCAAAACTAAAATATTGTTATTCAGGAACAGTAGAAGAGGAAGTCAAACACAAATACAAATAGACATAGAAAACATTAAATATATCCAATTTTTGAGAGTAACAAAATATGATAAAAAATTAACTGTAAATCTCATATAAAAAAATATACAACATAAGGTAGCGAGAAATATTTCAATAATGGACAAAGCTGGACAATGTATTGAACAAAAAATTACTCCATATTTTTTACTGCTCGCTAGTAATGCCATATTTGAGTTATTACGCACAAATGTGGGGAAATAATTACAAAAGTACACTTAATTCACTAACTGTGTTACAAAAAAGGTCAGTTAGAATAATACATAATGTTGGATACGTAGATCATACAAACACTTTATTTGTCGAATCCAAAATATTGAAATTCAAGGACTTGCTTGGTGTATTTGCAAACAGCTAAAATTATGCACAAAGCACCTGCTACCCAAGAATGTACAACAATTATTCTCAACAAAAGAGGAGACATATAACCTTAGAGGAAAATCTAACTTAAAACACTTGTATGCACGTACAACACTTAAAACCTTTAGTATATCAGTATGTGGAATTAAATTCTGAAATGGATTAAGCAAAAAGGTCAAATAGAGTACTGATATAATCCAGTTTAAAAAGATATTCAAACTACAAGTGTTTACAAAGTACTAGGAAAAATAAATTTGATAGACATATTTGTCTTTATTTAAATTAGTTATTAATCTCATTCATATGTGAATTGTGGCATCTAGAATGCATTGTTTTGAACAGTTACAATTTGAGAATAAGGAATGAATACAGAAATTGTTATGAAGTTGAAAGGGGTAGGATTAAATAAGCTTCTCCTTACTCCTTTTACGACATGTTGTAATGAGAAATGGAAATGTGTAATATGTGATGTAACATACAGACATTTTATACATCCATCCATTCTCTACCGCTTAAACAGAAACAGAAACAGAATCATGTAAAAATGCAGACTAATCCTGCAATTTATTTTTGAACACTTGCTCCTTTATCTTAACTCTTACTGTGTTTTTACACTACATTACTGTAAACTGTTTTTTTTTACTGTAAAATCTCCCGGGGCCTTGAGTTTGAAACTTGTGGTGCAGAAGCTGGACTTCTTCCATCCTATTTATTTTATTGTGTGAACAATGTCAATGCAAGGCGATGTAATAATCTAAAACTCTTTTAACTCTAAACTAAACACAAACAAGCTCAGTCGACAGCAAGTCAAAGATCTTCTATATTTTTGTGGAAGTCAACAAAACTCCATCCATTGTCTCCATCTAAAAGATCTGTTAGCTGAATTCAGATATTTGGTTAAAGTGGCCAGAGCCTCTTATTTTGCTAATTTTATTACCGCCAATAAAATAAATCCAAGGGTCATTTTTGACACCACAAATTACATTACAGGTGCATAACATGTCTTCTCACAAGGACTGCAGTGGTTTGTTTGTTTTTTGTCAACATACCATTATACCATTGTCCATCTTTTCCCAACCCACTCCACCCCTAGGACAGGCATTTTTTGATAAGTTCTAACCTCTTTCCTTAAAAGACTTAGCAGATATTGTGTATTTAATTAAGATCTCTTCGAGTCCATTAGACATCCTGTCCACAACTTTGTTAAAAAATGCTACAGCACTAATGGTCCATCCCTGCTTTTCATATTCAATCGTTCACTGGTTTGTGGTTGTGTTCCATCCCATTTCAAGCAGGCAGCTTGTTCTTAAAAAGCAAAACCTTGACCCCTCTGTTCTTAGCAACAATTGGCCCATCTCCAAGTGTTCCTTCCCGTCCAAACATTTGAGAAAAAATTGTGGCAAACCAGTTGGTCTCAGCTTTAATCCACACAATATCTTCAGTTATCGTCAGTTACATTCTACAGAAATTGCTCTACTCAGGTTTTCCAATGACATCATGATGACCTCTGATGCTGTTAAAAGTACAATTCTGGTTATGCTTGACCTCAGAGCAGCTTTGACACTGTCGCCCATCAAATCCTTGTAGACCAGCTGAGGGACTGGGTGGACTTTTCAGAAACAGCGCTCTAATGGTTTAAATCATATTTGGCAGACAGATCTTTCTCTGTGGCTGTTGGCCCTTATAAGTCAGAGTCCGTTCCCCTCTTGTACAGGGTGCCCTAGGGTTCAGTTTTGGGGCCTATCCTCTTTACCCTATACATGCTTCCACTCGGGGAAGACATCAGGAATTTTGAAGGTATCTCATACCATTTGTACGCTGATGACCTTCAGTTATATTTCTCATTTAACCCTGATAGGACACATGAATTTGATTTTCTAAATAATTGTCTGGCTGAGGTTAAATACTGGAAGGCTAGTAATACTTTTTAGCTGAACTCTGCCAAAACGGAAGTGTTAATTATTGCCCCTGACACTGTAATTTCTAAAGTAATCAACTAGGATCCCTTAGTATTAATGTGCGCCGCAATCTGAGAAATTTTGGGGTCAAATTTAACCACACCGTGCTTTTGAGGAGCACATCAAAAGTATTACCAGCTACAGCTTTTTCCACCTCAGAAAAATCTCTAAACTCCGATCCATACTATCTCATTCTGAATTAGAAATCATGATTCATGCTCTTGTTTCCTCACGTCTTGACTATTGCAACTCACTCTACACCTGTATTAACAAAACATCCACAGCTCGCCTGCAAATTTGTACAAAACGCTGCCGCTAGGCTCTTGTCAAGATGTCATTAATTCAGTCATATTACCCCCGTCTTAGCATCCTTGCACTGGCAACCTGTTCATTTCAGGATTCAGTACAAAATCATATCCATTACCTCTAGGGTACTCAAGGGCCAAGCACCAGCTTACATGATAGATCTGTTGTCTCTTCACTGTCCTGTTAGGTCACTGCGGTCTGCTGACCACCTTCTGCTTTTTGTACCTCACACAAAATTAAAAAGTAAAGGCGCTAGAGCCTTTGAGTCAGTTGCCCCTAAATGGTGGAATGCACTCCCATATGAGCTAAGAACTGTACCTTTTAAAAACTAGCTAAAAACACATTTGTTCAAGTGTGCATTGCTGTAATATTTAATTTCCCTTTTTATATTATTGTTATATCATATTTATTATTTAATTTTGCAATGTTTCTGTTGTATGTGTGTTGGGATTACTATTTGTATTTTAACCAGGTGAAGCACTTTGTGAGATCTCGCTGTGAGAAATGCTGTATAAATACATTTTACTTACTTACTATATGACAGCAGCACTCTGCTGTTTTTACAGAATCTGCTGCAAAAACCATTGTCTTCTAAAATCAACTTGAAGGAATTTAAAGGCATTTAAAGCCGGGAACATCCAGTTCTTTTGGCCTGGTATAGGATGATGTTGCTAAAAAAACATTCATGTGACACAACATTTAAAAAGACAATGAAAAAGAGGAGCGTACCAGGTTTATAAAGGGAAATAAATCAAATGACAGAAGTCACATTGTCAACCACAGCGGCACAACAACACGTGGTGCGTCAACAAGGCTGATGAAACACGTGGTGTAGTATACTCTATGTAGGACAAGTGTTGATTGGCAAGCGAGGATTGAAATCGGGGGTCGTCCTGTTTGTTTCGGTCATTTCACATGTTTGCATGCTTCACCGCAATTCCCCCCCCCCCCTTTTCCCTTCCTATATGATTGTCTCAGTTTGCACCACAATGAGGCCCATGGAAGCAGCTGTGACTGACGCCACCAGAGAAGTGTTTCCTTTCATCGATGTTGTCCACTCAAGTGTGTGTTCACCACAGTACTCAAAACCACCAAGTTTAAGAGCCTGATTGACAAGAAGTGACGAGACACACCAACTATCACAATGTATAATAGTGTATTTACAGCATCAAAAGTCATCTTCTCTAAGGAGGAAAAAATAAACGGTTAATTTGGTTGATGTATGACAGCACTCCATCATATTATGTTTTTGTATCATTCTTTCAGTCTATTTTGATGTGCAGCTGCTATCATCATTTTATTGTATTACTTACAATGAACAAAGTACATTATATTTAACACAATTTTATAACTGATTGACAATATACAACACCCAAAACCAGCGAAGTTGGCACGTTGTGTATATCGTAAATAAAAACAGAATACAATGATTTGGAAATCCTTTTGAATCTATATACAATTGAATACACTGCAAAGACAAGATACTTAACGTTCGAACTGGTAAACTTTGTTATTTTTTGCAAGTAAAAGCTCATTTGGAATTTGATGCCTACAAGATGTTTCAGAAAAGCTGCCACAAGTAGCAAAAAGACTGATAAAGTAGAGGAATGCTCATCAAACACTTATTTGGAATATCCCACAGCTGAACAGGCTAATTGGGAACAGGTGGGTGCCGTGATTTGGTATAAAAGCAGCTGCCAGGAAATGCTCAGTCATTCACAAACAAGGATTGGGCAAGGGTCACCACTTTGTGAACAAATGTGTGAGCAAATTGTCGAACAGTGTATAGAACAACATTTCTCAACGATCTCTTGCAAGGAATTTCACCATCTACGGTCCGTAATATCGTCAAAAGGTGCAGAGAATCTGGAGAAATCCCTGCACGCAAGCGGCAAGGCCGAAAACCAACATTGAATGCCTGACCTTCGATCCCTCAGGCGGTACTGCATTAAAAAACGACATCAGTGTGTAAAGGATATCACCACTTGGGCTCAGGAACACTTCAGAAAACCACAGTCAGTAACTACAGTTCGCCGCTACATCTGTAAGTGCAAGTTAAAACTCTACTATGCAAAGCGGAAGCCATTTATCAACAACACCCAAAAACGCCGCCGGCTTCGCTGGGCTCGAGCTCATTTAAGATGGACTGATGCAAAGTGTAAAAGTGTTCTGTGGTCTGACAAGTCCACATTTCAAATTGAATTTGGAAACTGTGGACGTCGTGTCCTCCGGACCAAAGAGGGAAAAGAACAATCCGGACTGTTACAGGCGCAAAGTTCAAAAGCCAGCATCTGTGATGGTATGGGGGTGTATTAGTATCCAAGGCATGGGTAACTTATACATCTGCGTAGGCACCATTAATGCTGAAAGGTACATACAGGTTTTGGAGCAACATATGTCGCCATCCAAGCAACGTCTTTTTCATGAAAGTCCCTGCTTATTTCAGCAAGACAATGCCAAGCTACATACTGCACGTGTTACAACAGTGTGGCTTCATAGTAAAAGAGTGCGGGTACTAGACTGGCCTGCTTGTAGTCCAGACCTGTCTTCCATTGAAAATGTGTGGCACATTATGAAGCGTAAAATACAACAACAGAGACCCCGGACTGTTGAACAACTTAAGGTGTACATCAAGCAAGAATGGGAAAGAATTTCACCTGAAAAGCTTCAAAAATTGGTCTCCTCAGTTCCCAAATGTTTACTGAGTGTTGTTAAAAGGAAAGGTGATGTAACACAGTGGTCAAAATGCCCCAGTGCCAACTTTTTTGCATTGTGTTGCTGCCATTAAATTGTAAGTTAATGATTATTTTCCACCCAAAAAAATTTCTCAGTTTGAACATTAAATATGTTGTCTTTGCAATGTATTTGAATATAAGTTGAAAAGGATTTGCAAATCATTGTACTGTTTTTATTTACGATTTACACAACGTGCCAACTTCACTGGTTTTGGGTTTTGTATGTGAAGTATTAGGCCCTCATTAGTACCTATTACCTAACCAAGTGTTCAGGGACTTGACAACCATAACCTTTTGCGGTATGGCGCCCCCTGTTGAGTCAAGCTGTCGCTTTTAGTTGAGCTAGTTGCCGCTTTTATTTGCACACAGCTTTTATGCACAGACCACAAAATGCATGTGTGAAGGGAATACAGCATGTGTGTACAATTACAATGTTGTATAACATTTTACATTGTTTTTTTTTCCCTCTCTTTACTCGCATTCCAGTCCAAAGTCCACATTAATATGAAAGATACGTGATATTGTTTGCAACATAGGTTATCCTCTTTGTATAATATAAGCAAGCAAGGAAATAATTCTAGCAAAGCCAAGCGTATAAACAGCATACTTTTTTATAGGATCGGACATTCACAGAAAGTCCGATTTTAGAAAATGCTCCTCCTCAATGTGTAGTGGCTTTAAGGGACTTTTTTTTTTCATTCTGGGAGTCCAGTTCAGTGAAAAAAACAAGGTGTCAATGGTGGTAGGTGCATATAACTCTAATTAGCCACCTAGAAGCAGCTAGAAAATTTGCAGAATAAAACATGATTAAACAAATGCTCACGAAAGCGCTGCTTTATTGTGCTTCAGTCAGCAGCAGTGGGGTCAAATGTTGCTCTTCCCAAACCCAGGGGTACATTCTGGTTCCATCGTTCTACCTGGATTTCCATTCGAGGTGCATCAGCAGAAACAAGAACTCATTCGTTGGGCTCGTATCTGGTAAGAGACAAAACTGAAATTAGCCAAAAATGCTGATGTGTTTTTTTGTTTTTTATACTCAGACAACAAATAGTGTGTGTGATTATCATGATAAAATGATACGGGGGACTAAGTCATTATGTTGATACAATTATTGTACTCTTCTAATACAAGCACACTAAACCAGAGGTCTTCTATGACCCCCAGTGCGTCCACGGATGTACTGCAGGGGGTCATGAAATTTTTGGTTGATTAGACTATATTTAAAATATTTTTTTTATTTCCCAGGCAATTTTTCCACAACTTTAAATGTTTTGAAATGCACATTAACATTTGCTACAACAGACTGTAGTGTTGTTTAACAAAAGCAGTGGCATGTACACCGCACTCAGTGGACCTTGCAAGTTTAAAATAATAAAATCCAGCCATCTATTTTCTACTGCTTGTCCCTCTCGGTGTCGCGGGGGGCTGGGGCATACCCCAGCTGCACTCGGGCGGAAGGCAGGGTACACTCTGGACAAGTCATTAATAAATAATTATATGACTGCGTGGGTTCCCTCCGGGTACTCCGGTTTCCTCCCACCTCCAAAAACATGCACCTTGGGACAGGTTGATTGGCAACACTAAATGGTCCCTAGTATGTGAATGTGAGTGTGAATGTTGTCTGTCTATCTGTGTGGCCCTGTGATGAGATGGCGACTTGTCCATGGTGTACCCCACCTACCGCCCAATTGCAGCTGAGATAGGCTGCAGCACCCCTCGCAACCCAAAAGGGACAAGCGGTAGAAAATGGATGGATGGATGTATCCATGTTAGCATTTAATATAGCTCGCGATTAGCGCTCTAGTTACATGCTAGCAATTACACCAGTTGCCAGCTATCATTAGCTATCATTAGGTAGTTGTCGGCTCGGAATAAATGCACCAGTTATCAACTAGCGATTAGCGCATCAGTTGTCAACTAATAATTAGCGTACCCGTTGTCAGCTAGTGATTAACATGTTAATTGAAAGCTAGCTATTTACAGCATTATGCTATATTATTTGAATATCTTATTATTGCACAATAACAAGGTACCTTTAGGACCAGTTTAATTTAAAAAAAACTATTTATATTGGATATACAAATAGGGTGGTCCCCGTGCCATCTCTCAACTCCATCCGTATGGGGGTCCATGGCCTTGAAAATGTGTCTAAACCATGTTGACTCACCTTTGCAATTGTTTTCTAATGTCCTTAATTTGCTCATTCTTCTTTGTCAGGATCTCCTTCATGTTGCGATACGCAGCCGTTTGTTGGAACTTCTTATCCAGCTCCTGGACACCGACAGACACATAATGAAAAGACACATTTAAAACATCACGCTCTGGCATAAAATGACTTGTGGCAGTGGACCTTTTCCGCTAAGGCCAGCTGCTCTTGTACTCGCAGGAGTTCGTGTTTGGCAGAGACCAGGTTCTCCTGCAGGTTATTCTGAGAGGCGGCGCTGACGGTCAGCGAGCGCTCGTAGTCGTCCTTGAGGGCCGCCACGGTGTTCTGCAGACAGCTGATCTCATTGGCGTGAGCGCTCAGCTTGTATTAGAAATGAGATTGACAGCTTCAAAAAAGTGCTTTAACAATCCCGTCACAAAGAAGGTCAGATATTGAACGCTACCTGCTGGTCACCTTGCACATTCCGGAGGTCTTTAAGGGCTCTCTCTGCCTTGGTCTTGTCGTCCAGCACACTCATTGCCTAAGGAAATAAGAACATTGATTTTGAAGCATCCACAAATTGGCTTTTGCAAAAACACACTAGCCGTGATATCATTAACAATTTTCCAACATGATCCAAACGGACCAATTTTTCATAGAAACGACTCCTTTGGGTCCCACATTTTTTGTCATAGGTAGAAATGACTTGATCAAATGAAAATACTTAGGTATGAAAAATAGTCACATATTTATCATTAACCGTCTGGAATGGACTTATGTTGTCTTTCTATAGAGTGGTATTTGTTTTGTTTGGTGACATCCAGTGGCCACAATTTAAAAAAAAAAATAAGCTAAGCTTATGACGCAGTAAATGGAATGATGCGGATACGTTTGCTACTAGATACTTTCTAATATGCTTCTGCCTTGGATACTCTGTATGTGTAAGTGATATGTAACTATAATTACTATATTTGATACTTATTTACATTGACAAACATGATGTTTCAGACTGCATTATATTTTAATTAAGGACTTATTACATACGTGTAGCTTGTGTGCCTTGTGTGCAGTTGTGTGCTTAGTTGCTGTGTAGCTGCTAGCTCTTAGTAGCCTATAGCCTACCATGTTTACCTTTTGTAAATGACTTCACCCAAATACAGGAAATGTAGATGTTAACTGGCTGTCCATCTTTGCTCAAGTAAACCCTCTGCATGAGTGCTTGTATCAGAGCTTGGATCAGGACACCCCTAATAAAAACACGGTGGACCAGTACTTGATAAATTGGTCGACTTACACTGGTTGTCGACGTAAGCAGTATCAACTTAAGTTGCAGTGAATGGTGTATGAAAGTATGTTTTTATACCTGGGATTCTAAAGTGCGCAGCTTGGCTTTCAGTTTATCATTTTCCTCCTGTAGTCTTGCAATCTCCTAAAATGTATGAAAATAAATCCAAGGTGAATGAATTGGAAATAGTTTTCGGTGGTGTTCTCCACACGGTCAAGCTTCAGACCTTGTTTAGAAGCTCAGACACGCCACCTTCATTCAGCGGTGCCAACTTGGGTTTGCTGCTCTCCTGGTTCATCTGGGCAAATAAAACAATCCACTGTGCTACTAATCAAATGGCACATATTGATGGCTTTTAAAATACAAGGTGTGACGGAAAAGATATATTTCAAATCCAAACTACAATTTTTTATTTTTGAAGCCCTCCTTAGCCACGGCTTTATCGATCATTGAAGGTTCCTCCTGGATCTTCTGCAGCTCTGTGGTCACGGCCATCTTGACAAGCAGTGTTAACGGTACAGCAACCTTAGAGTTCAGAATGCACCTGTGTATTTAGGCCATGATTCAGGTAATTTTCAAAAACCAGTATCTTAACTTACAGGCTTAAATTGGTTGCGTGAGGGTGCTTTTAACTTGAAACACTTGTATCTCAAGTCAACGTCGCCAATTGAAATACTGAAATCTATTTAATTGGTGCCTGGTCCTCCCAAAACAGCACAATTTTAACATGTAACATTCCTTTAAAAAGGAAAACAACACTTTTAATAAGAAATATTGTATAAAAAAAACCTACAATAGGATGTACTACAAACACCTACATTAGTTTTATGTAGTAATGTAATAATAATGTACAGTATTAACCTTGTAGAGTGGAATTCTAAGGTATCTCCCGACAGCTTCTCCATATTTTTATGCATAATGTCTGCTGTTCAGATATAATTTTAACATATTTGACTGGGGTTATTTACTGCTGTAATACTGTCTGTTTCAGTATTAGAGGTGGGAATCTTTGGGCACCTCATGATTCAATCCGATTACGATTATTGTGGTGACGATTAAAAATAAGAATCGATTCTTAATTTAACACGATTCTTGATTCAAACCGATTCTCGCGATGTATTATTTAGTATAATAATTAAACATTTTCAGTTTTAGTTGCTAACGTAAGCGTGCAGCGAGTAAGCATGGAGATGGGCTAAAAACGTATTTTTTTAAATGTATTCTTATAAAAGATATTTAAAAAATTTAACTAAAATTCAAAATTGCAAAGAAAATTTTATTTTTTTAATTTATCATCCATCCATCTATTTTCTACTGCCTGTCCCTTTCGGGGTTGCAGGGGGTGCTGGAGCCTATCTCTCGATTTAAAATAGGAATAAATAAGAATCCTGATACTGATGAGAATCTTTTTTTTTAGCACCCCTATTCACTACGGTGCAGACCAGCAGTGCTACACTCCAACTTCTTAGCCAAGTTAGCTATCTACACAGGCTCTCATGTTTTTAATGATTTCTTTCTTTAATTTAATGAAGATGTAAATAATGTAAATAATTCAACGTAATTATCTTGTGTGATGACTGTATTATGATGATAGTATATATGATAGTATATATCTGTATCATGAATCAATTTAAGTGGACAAGACAAACAAGTTGAAAAACTTATTCGGGTGTTACCATTTAGTGGTCAATTGTCCGGAATATGTACTTCACTGTGCAACCTACTAATAAAAGTCTCAATCAATCAATCAATCAATCATGGCCTTCTTCTCAACACTGTCCTTCACACGTACTTCCTTTATTCCCATGGTTGGAAAACAAAGTTTATGTCCATCTCTAGCTATAAGCTAATTTGTTCCGGTCGGATCTTAGGGGGTTCACTGTGGCATTTGTTATGCCAACTACTGGCGGGATGCTTGTAACTCAGATTTTTGCTTGCAACTTAAAGCATAACAATTAGCCGAGAGACAGCTCTTATCTCAAATGCTCCCCGGGCCTGTGGAAGTGCATCTCAAGACTCAATGTAATTGGCCATTGTTCACTGTGAGTTCTTGCCACAAAGCCAGACAATCAACCATTACATATACGGAAAGATCCTGGTTCAGTGCAGGCAAAGAGGTGAGAGTTGTGGCAGGACAACTTGTGGCTGCTTTACCATGACAGACGCACGCTGGAGGAACAACCTACTTACTCACCAGACCTGACGTGGCGCTGTCTGTTTTTTTATCCTCTTTCTCATGTTCAAATGGATCGTTAAAAGGGCCGACACCAGTATGGCCATGCATAGGATTCCAAAATAATTTTTCCAGGAGTGCATATACAGTAGATGTGGCAGAGAAAGCTGGGAAAGTGGGGTAGAGTCCACAGGGATTACTTGGAAGGGGGAAATTTGTAAATTGGATGTGAAAGATATCTTTTGTGACACTAATCCTGGGATTTTTTAAGACACACATTATACTGTATGAACTGTATTATACAGTACTTCACAATGTGGCGCACCTTATCAGTGGCTTTAAAGTCAGTCTTCTCAAATTCCGCTACTTGCTCTAACAGCTCCCTGTGTGTAAAGAAAACAGCAACATTTCAAAATGCATTTACGGTATATCATTTTCATATATCACTGATATATAATCCTTTGTATCACATGTTATGACATTTTGTCACACCCTTGTTTACACAAAAAAACCTGTGGCCAAAGAAAGAGCTCAGATGTGGTTTAAAAAGCAGCTAAACGCACGTAGACAGCACCTCATGACGGGGCGTATGCGTCGTTTTAGACACTATCAGTCACGTAGCATTGAAAAAAAGTTTTTTGCTTCAGAGTTTCATCCACCCATCATGTGCATGTGAACAACTCTCACATTAAAGGTTAGTGAGGTGAAAAGTGACAAAGTTCACCAAAACATATTATTGTGCAGGGAGTGGCATCATGGAATGTCAATTTTACCTGGGTTGCAATGCGTGAAATAGCCACATCTAAGCAACGAAGTGGCATTTGATGCATTTATTTAGCTGACACGCGTATGACCTCAGCCTGCTGCAGCTTTTTTGATTGCTGATTAGCAAACCACAATGTGTCTCTTGCATGGTTATACAGTATATTGATACTAATAAAAGTACTGTGGTACTACTAAAGTACTGTGGTAATAATGAATTAAAAAAGGTACTATACAGCTTTTGAAAAATACCGGTCCTTTTTTTTTTTTTCATTGACATAATGGCGCGCCGTGTTGACATTGCTGGTAATATTAGCCGAGGGTCATGTGAGTCAACACACACACAGCGCACTTACAAGCGGAAACAAAATGGAGATAGAAGAGAGAGAATGGATGTATTTTGGCTTTGAAATGGTTCACTAATATATGTTATTTAATGGGTTCTTTAATTGCAATAAGAAATGCATATATATGTATTATAAGATTTTATGTTAAAATAAAGCCAATAATGATTTTTTTGTGGTCTCCTTTATTGTGAAAAGTATCGATAAGTATCGAAATACATTTTGATACCAACACCGATACGAAAATATACATCTCTTGTCAAACATAAAAAACAAGGTTATAATCCCAGAGGCTTTTTAGAAAAAACGCACAACAGCGAAAGTATCTGTATTTGACCTCAATGCTCACCTATTCTCCAGCTCTGAGATGTCCGTTTGCAGCCGGAGGAAAAACTTTTCGGCCTGGTAGAAGATCTGCCTGAGGAGCAGGACGTTGGTGTGTGCAGTGTTGATGAGCTCCATCTCCATCTCGCCGCGTACCACCGCGTGCAGCCCATCCAGCATATCCCTCACCTCGTCCACGGTGAAGGTTTCCTCCACCAGCCTATGGACACAAATACAGACACATTAATACAACTGTAAATTGACAAGATCTGTATCATAAATGTGCCTTTTTAGTGTGCAGCAAGAGTGAACGCATGTTATTACTTATCTTTGCATGTAATATCCTATTGGCAAATTATTATTTTTGCTGACTTAATTAAGGATGTGTATCTCTGACTTTTGCATGAGCAATGTACTGTTCCTCTTGTGTGTGTAAATGGACACAAGTTAACAGCAAGCCAAACTCCATCCAAAATGAATATGGAAGTCATTCTTAATGGGATTAGTTGCCAATGCCTTCTGACAAAGGCAAGGAACAAAGGGCTGTAGGACATTAAATATCACACGTGTGTCCTCAAATCAGCTTTACTGGCCAGGTATGTTTGACACAAAAGGAATTTGACATGGTAGACTGACAAATAAATATTACCGATATTTTAAAACTACAAACAAGTATCTAATTAACTAATATGCGCAAGGCTAATAAGATAATAGTGCAGTGGTGAATAGGACAAAAGGATGATGAAGTGAATATGAGTTAGTACATTTAGATTCATTTTAGCTCAGGCACCGCGTGGAGGAAAATATGTGCACACGCGGGCCGAACTATTAAAATCATGGCATTAAAAATTAAAAATAAAGACAAATTCAGATTGTTTTCTTTGTCTTACTTTGGCCAAAATTAGAACAAACACATTCTGAAAATATTACAATAAAAATATAGAAAAAAATACCGGCAGCGGAAAGTTTAGATCCATGAAGGAAAGAAGAAAGTGAATGAATGTTTATAACTGAATACATTTACATATGCATAAAAATGTGTTTTCTTTAGTATTATTTTCTTTTATGAATTAAGTAACGTTTATGACAACCTTTTTCCAAAACACAATGCAGAATGTGAGATATAACAGGATAATGCATACATTTATCATTTGTTTTCAAAACGATTACAAAAAATTGGGACCCCAAAAATGTACTGTGGGACCCCATTTTTATGACTTGATGGGGTCCCTGGGACCCCATTTTGCAAATTCCTAGCGCCAACACTGATGAAGTATTGGTGCGTGCAAAACAACAGCAGGCGGCTGTGGCCTGCGGGACGGTTCTAATACTAATCAAAATCATCCCGAGGGCCATAGCCGGATCTGGCCCGCGGGCCTTGACTTTGACACAACTGGCCTAGGGGAAGAAACTGTTCTTTTAACAGGTTGTCATGGCATACAGTGATTTGTATCGCCTGCCGGAGGGAAACTAAAGAAAACATATTAATAAATAAAGAGCAGAACAAGCACCCACCTGCTGTCTTTGAGTTCCTCGAAGCAGGAGTCCACAGTCTTGAGTCTCAAAATCCGCTTTGAACGTGCAAATCGCATGTAGCTGATCACCTCGTTCTGATGATGCTCATTACACCCAAATTCAGCCTTCGTAAAGGAAATTGGAGCAAAGTTAAAAAACAATTTAATGAAGAAATGGACACCCTGTCTTCGGTATAGGAATGATACTCTCGTTCTTTGTTGTGTTGTTGAAATATTATGTTACATATACAGTTGTTTACAAACTACTCACACTATTGACCTCATTTTCCTCAAAAATCATCCAGCCATTTTTTACCGCTTGTCCCTTTAGGGACTGCAGGGGGTGCTGGAGCCGATCTCAGCTGCACTCGGGCGGAAGGCGGGGTACACCCTGGACAAGTCCCCACCTCATCGCAGGGCCAACACAGATACAAACCCTGTTTCCATATGAGTTGGGAAATTGTGTTGGATGTAAATATAAACGGTATGGCGTAGTGGGTAGAGCGGCCGTGCCAGAAACCTGAGGGTTGCAGGTTCGCTCCCCGCCTCTTGACATCCAAAATCCCTGCCGTTGTGTCTTTGGGCAGGACACTTCACCCTTGCCCCTGGTGCCGCTCACACTGGTGAATGAATGATGAATGAATGGTAGGTGGTGGTCGGAGGGGGCGTAGGCGCAAACTGGCAGCCTCGCTTCCGTCAGTCTACCCCAGGGCAGCTCTGGCTACAAATGTAGCTTACCACCACCAGGTGTGAATGAATGATGGGTTCCCACTTCTCTGTGAGCGCTTTGAGTATCTAACAATAGAAAAGCACGATATAAAATCTAATCCATTATTTATTATTAAACGGAATACAGTGGTTTGCAAATCCTGTTCAAACCATATTCAATTGAATGCACTACAAAGACAAGATATTTGATGTTCAAACTCATAAACTTTTTTTTTTTTGCAAATAATAATTAACTTAGAATTTTATGGCTGCAACACGTGCCAAAGTAGTTGGGAAAGGGCATGTTCACCACTGTGTTACATGGCCTTTCCTTTTAACAACACTCAGTAAACATTTGGGAACTGAGGAGACACATTTTTTAAGCTTCTCAGGTGAAATTCTTTCCCATTCTTGCTTGTTGTACAGCTTAAGTTGTTCAACAGTCCGGGGGTCTCCGTTGTGGTATTTTAGGCTTCATAATGCGCCACACATTTTCAATGGGAGACAGGTCTGGACTAAAGGCAGGCCAGTCTAGTACCCACACTCTTTTACTATGAAGCCAAATTGATGTAAAACGTGGCTTGGCATTGTCTTGCTGAAATAAGCAGGGGCGTCCATGGTAACGTTGCTTGGATGGCAACATATGTTGCTCCAAAACCTGTATGTACCTTTCAGCATTAATGGCGCCTTCACAAATGTGTAAGTTACCCATGTGTTGGGCACTAATACACCCCCATACCATCACAGATGCTGGCTTTTCAACTTTGCGCCTATAACAATCCGGATGGTTCTTTTCCTCTTTGGTCCGGAGGACAGAACGTCCACAGTTTCCAAAAACAATTTGAAATGTGGACTCGTCAGACCTCAGAACACTTTTCCACTTTGTATCAGTCCATCTTAGATGAGCTCAGGCCCAGCGAAGCCGACAGTGTTTCTGGGTGTTGTCGATAAACGGTTTTCGCCTTGCATAGGAGAGTTTTAACTTGCACTTACAGATGTAGCGACCGACTGTAGTTACTGACAGTGGGTTTCTGAAGTGTTCCTGAGCACATGTGGTGATATCCTTTACACACTGATGTCGCTTGTTGATGCAGTACAGCCTGAGGGATCGAAGGTCACAGGCTTAGCTGCTTACGTGCAGTCATTTCTCCAGATTCTCTGAACGCTTTGATGATATAACGGACCGTAGATGGTGAAATCCCTAAATTCCTTGCAATAGCTGGTTGAGAAAGGTTTTTCTTAAACTGTTCAACAATTTGCTCATGCATTTGTTGACAAAGTGGTGACCCTCGCTCCATCCTTGTTTGTGAATGACTGAGCATTTCATGGAAGCTGCTTTTATACCCAATCATGGCACCCAACTGTTCCCAATTTGCCTGTTCACCTGTGGGATGTTCCAAATAAGTGTTTGATGAGCATTCCTCAACTTTATCAGTATTTATTGCCTCCTTTCCCAACTTCTTTGTCCCGTGTTGCTGGTATCAAATTCTAAAGTTAATGATTATTTGCAAAAAAAAAATGTTTATCAGTTTGAACATCAAATATGTTGTCTTTGTAGCATATTCAACTGAATATGGGTTGAAAATGATTTGCAAATCATTGTATTTCGTTTATATTTACATTTAACACAATTTCCCAACTCATATGGAAACAGGGTTTGTAGACAGACAATATTCACACTCACATTCACACACTAGGGTCAATTTAGTGTTGCCAATCAACCTATCCCCAGGTGCGTGTCTTTGGAGGTGGGAGTTTTTTTGATTGATAGAAACTTTTATTAGTAGATTGCACAGTACAGTACACATTCCGTACAATTGACCACTAAATGGTAACACCCGAATAAGATTTTCAACTTAGTCGGGGTCCACGTTAATCAATTCATGAGAGGAAGCCAGAGTACCTGGAGGGAACCCACGCAGTCACGGGGAGAACATGCAAACTCCACACAGAAAGACCCCGAGCCCGGGATTTAACTCAGGCCCTTCGTATTGTGAGGCACATGCACTAACCCCTGTGCTTCATACGAAATAAAATGAAATAAGTGTAATTTTTTGTAGATTTTTTTTGTAATGTCTTACATTGTTGGACTTATTGTTCACAAATAGGTTTGTTGTTGCTTTTTGTTTGTAAAAAGTGAACAATATCAGTATCTTCGATACTGACTGGTCCCTGTTTTTACTTGGCCAGGGTAATTAGCCGCCGAGCTATCTTTAGCCCCGTAACTACAATATACCACAGGTACTCTAAGACAACGTAGCAAAGTATGTTTAAGTTGACACATTCTAAGGAATACTTCAAACTACAAAGGATGAATTACAACAAAAAGATTCTTACCATGGTGGCTGTTGCGCTAACGTTAGCGTCACACATTTAGCTAGCTTGTGGCTCAAACTGACAGGAAAAGTGCGTGTGGCCTGTAATTTAAAAAACACTCCAGTTAGCTATAGTGTAGATTGGCTGTTAAGCTAATTTTGTTTAACCAAATAATGAAAGTAAATATGAAGATAGGTTATACACTATTTTTTAGAAGATAATCTGTCAGACTGACCAGCTCGCAGTGTATTGTAGCTAGTGTTTGCCAGCGAATGCCTAGGTTACGAGCAAAAGCGTCATTGCCTTGGTTACTATCGTTGCGTTCAGGGACCTACGTAAAACATGACACTATGCACCCAAGACGTCAAAATTTCGTTAAATAAATGGGTTATACTTGTATAGCGCTTTTCTACCTTGAAGGTACTCAAAGCGCTTTGACAGTATTTCCACATTCACCCATTCACACACTGATGGCGGGAGCTGCCATGCAAGGCGCTAACCAGCACCCATCAGGAGCAAGGGTGAAGTGTCTTGCCCAAGGACACAATGGACGTGACTAGGATGGTAGAAGGTAACCAGCAACCCTCCGATTGCTGGCACGACCACTCTACCAACTTCGCCACGCCGTCCCGTTGTTACAGCATTAAATGAAATATATAGCCATTCAAACATAGCTATAATAATCATTTAAAATTATAGTATGTATAACCAATTAGGTTTTATTTTATTTAACCATATTTCTGCTTAGTTGTTTTCAAATCCCAGACTAAATCTACCAATTTCCTAATGAAGCTCTTAAATACGACATTATGCAGTGTGATACCATAGACATCTAGTCGACTATAAACATCGCTACCCAAACAGTGCTGGAAGCCCCGATAGGTCCACGCATGCGCAAACACTACGTCACTTCCGTTCCAGCAATGTATTACGGTGGCGCTTCTACGACGTCACGTGCTGTAATATTTGAATACCGCTACTTTGTTTTGTATGAAAATAATAGCATAGTCGTAATAAAAAAGAACAATATTATAAAAATTGAAAAGTGGTAGATAAAAAAAAAAATCAGGGAGTATTATCACACACAATTTCAACTACTTTCACTCTACTGTCATTGCAATAAATGACGCACGGGAGCGCCACTGACTCCCTACCAGAATTTTTTTTATAATGCATTTAAAAATATATATTGAATACATGCTTAATCTGTAGAAAATATGCAACTACAATAAGTGGTTACTTATTATTGATTGATTGATTGAGACTTTTATTAGTAGGTTGCACAGTGAAGTACATATTCCGTACAATTGACCACTAAATGGTAACACCCGAATAAGTTTTTCAACTTGTTTAAGTCGGGGTCCACTTAAATTGATTCATGATACAGATATATACTATCATCAACAGTCATCACACAAGATAATCACATTGAATTATTTACATTATTTACAATCAGGGGTGTGGAGGGGGGGGGGGGGTAGGATATGGACAGCAAGTAGTGGACATAGAGAGAGGGAGAGAGAGAGAGAGAGAGACAGAGAGAGAGAGAGAGAGAGAGAGAGAGAGAGAGAGAGAGAGAGAGAGAGAGAGAGAGAGAGAGAGAGAGAGAGAGAGAGAGATCAGAAGGCATAAGAAAAAGTATCTGCATTTGATTGTTTATATTTGATTATTAGCAATTGATTATTAGCAATCCGGGGAGGGTGTTAGTTTAGGATTGTATAGCTGCCTGGAGGTGAACTTTTATTGCGGTTTTGAAGGAGGATAGAGATGCCCTTTCTTTTATACCTGTTGGGAGCGCATTCCACATTGATGTGGCATAGAAAGAGAATGAGTTAAGACCTTTGTTAGTTCGGAATCTGGGTTTAACGTGATTAGTGGAGCTCCCCCTGGTGTTGTGGTTATGGCGGTCATTTACGTTAAGGAAGTAGTTTGACATGTACTTCGGTATCAGGGAGGTGTAGTGGATTTTATAGACTAGGCTCAGTGCAAGTTGTTTAACTCTGTCCTCAACCTTGTGCCAGCCCACTTTAGAGAAGTGGGGAGGAGTGAGGTGGGATCTGGGGTGGAGGTCTAGAAGTAACCTGACTAGCTTGTTCTGAGATGTTTGGAGTTTAGATTTGAGGGTTTTGGAGGTGCTAGGGTACCAGGAGGTGCATGCGTAATCGATAAAGGGTTGAACGAGAGTTCCCGCCAGAATCCTCATGGTGCTTTTGTTGACCAGATCGAGAGGAGATTCTGTAGAGAAATCTCGTTCGTTGGTTAACCTTTCTGATTACCTTGGTTGCCATTTTATCACAGGAAAGGTTAGCCTAATGGAACCTAGGTAGGTGACCTCATCTTTCCTGGTGATAACAATGTCACCCACTTTTATAGTGAAGTCATTGACTTTCTTAAGTTTGATGTGGGACCCAAACAGGATGGATTCCGTTTTACCCAAGTGTATGGAGAGCTAAGACAATATAGTTCTATAGTTCAGAACACGCCTCCTGACAGTGACGTGCGGTGAGGTTCATGGCTGGTGAGGCACTGACTTCATCACAGTCAGATTTACAAACATATGAACCCTAAAGAGTATCTTATTCACCATTTGATTGGCAGCAGTTAACAGGTTATGTTTAAAAGCTCGTACCAGCATTCTTCCCTGCTTGGCACTCAGCATCAAGGGTTGGAATTGGGGGTTAAATCACCAAAAATTATTCCCGGGCGCGGCGCCGTTGCTGCCCACTGCTCCCCTCACCTCCCAGGGGGTGATCAAGGGGATGGGTCAAATGCAGAGGACAATTTTCATTACACCTAGTGTGTGTGTGACAATCATTGGTACTTTAACTTAACTTTAACTTTACACATACAAACTGTAGCACACAAAAAAGCACATTTAATAAAAAAAACGTTATGGTCTTACCTTTACTTATAAATGAAGTCCATGCGCCGCTGTTGTGCTGGATTAATGCACACCCGCCGTAGAATGCACCCCCTGACGGGAGTGTTATATCAACTAAAGCCCACACTTAAACTTTCCACGTGCAAGATTGAATCTATTTAAAAAAGTTATTTAATAAGAAGCCAAAAAGTGCAAAAACAATAATGTTCGTGTTGGAGGAGTTGTGAAAGAATGAAATATGAAATCCGTGCTGCAGTCTGCAGGTGTACCTAATGTTGTGGCCCTGCAGTCATTCACAACTCTTCCAACACGAACATTATTGTTTTTGCACTCTTTGGCTTCTTATTAAATAACTTTTTTAAGTAGATTTAATCTTGCACGTGGAAAATTTAAGTATGGGCTTTAGTTGATATAACACTCCCGTCAGGGGGTGCATTCTACGGCGGGGGTGCATTCTCTACCGCCAGGAGGCGGGATTACTGCGAGCCTCAGCCAGTGCGTCTTCGCAGCCGTTTTATGATTGCTCGGCACAAGAAATACTTACACACATACAGTTGTTGACAAAATACACTGTACATTATATACCTCAGCTAACTAAACTATGGAAATGTGAAATATAGTTCATATAGCAATACGGTCTCACTGCACAGCAGGCCATCAGTTAGCCGAGTCCGCAATCCATGTTGAGGCACAACCAGTGACGTGCCTCAACTGGCTGCTGATCACCGCATCGTCTCTTCTCAGTATTTGAACGGCAAATGTGAAAATTCAGCGATTTTGAATAAAAATAATCTAAAACTGGTGAAGTTAAATGGAAAATAACTTTATAGTATAATCACTGGATACATATAACAATTTAATGATTTTTTTTTCTTTTTACATTTTTTTTCTTTCCATGATGGCATGTGAGGCCCCGCCTCACCTGCCTCCCCTGACTGCACGTCACTGCCTCCTGACCACATCACTTTCATATTTTCTACAGATTAAGCATGTATTAAATTTATCAATTTTTAAATGCATTATAAAATATTCTGGTAGGGAGTCAGGGGCGCTCCCGTTCAAAGGCTTTTATGATTTTAGCCAACATAAGTCGATTTATGTTGGATAAAATCAACAGAATTGATTCAGTTTAAAACCTATGAATGAAAAGGGATTGTTTTCATTGTTTTATTGTTCAGCAGTAAAAAGTACAGTGTATATACTACAGTACAAAAAATACATCATGTTGAACACTTTGCTCCACTGTGCAAAACAACAAGCTGGGCTGTGAGAAGCCAATGCAAAAAAATATAAATTTCAACATCCACGTTGTTAAGAATCACCTTTTCATTCCATGATTGAACACATTTAGGATGATTGTGAAGCGACAATTGGCAGCATTAAATACTAAGTGGATGTTGCAGCAACGCAATATAAAACAAAAGAAAGGTTTTATCTTTTAAAAAATGCACTCGAAATGTCCAAATTGAGATGCATTTTTACAAAATAAACCACCCCTTCCTTATATGTGCTCATAATGAATGTTTGGGCACAGGTTGTAGCACGTAAAGTGTGATTCATCACTCAGCATTTGGATCATGGTAATAAAGGAGGTGGTTGAAGTGCTAAAGCGCTGGAGCAAATCTCAAACTGGGCACGACACACACAAGTGACAATACACACACACAAACACAGAGGCACAGGGCAACATGAGCATGGAGAACAAGTTGGGGAAGACTACAGCAGACACACATATGACATACATAGGCAATAACTGAGGAATTATTAAGTCAACAGCGTGGCCCTTCCTCTGAGAAGCTGGTGACAAGAGAAGCAGCTACTTCTCTTCGATTGACACTGAAATAAAGGACTATAACCCAAGATTTAAAGCTGTTCATGAACACCCCTATTATCTCTTTATAATATTAAACAGATTATACTATAGGTGGTGCAGACATATCATAATTGGTCATAATGGAAAAAAATACAGTTGGTTGTGTATTTTAGAATTATCTTTTTAATTTCAGCACTTCTGAATTATGCAAAATAACATACCACTGAGTATAATGTTGATTTGAAGCCATTGAATGACTGATCATGTGATCATTGCCTGGAAACGTGCGTCAACCCCCCAACAAAATAAAACAGGCATTATATTCAGGTTGAACAGCCTATAAGTCATTTTAGCTTGATTATTTATCTAAATAATCATAGCATGTTTCTTCTCTGTGAGGCCACAGTCAATAAAGAAATTCATTTGTTTATAAAGACATAAAAACTTTTTTTTATCACAATTAATAATTTTGTAAAAAAAATGTACATCAGAAAAATATGCAGGTGCATCCTCATAGTAAAGACTGTATACATCACCGCGCTCTCTGCCATATGCAGCGTTTTACAAAATAAGACGGCATTGTCTCTAGATGGCAGACGCTTTGTCTCTGTTGATGAAGAGGGTCTCCTGGCAGAAGGGGTTCACCAGCACCACACTGCTGCTGCTGTAGTCCCCGTTTGGCGGCAGGCAACTGTCGTGCTCCTGCAAAAATACACCAGTTAGCACAACACTGTGAGTCACTATTCGCCAATAAAAATGAATAAAAGTCGGCGCTTGTAAGGTGAACAGAGATAGAATGTGGGGGTGACTCAGGAGGAGATGATGATGGAAAATGGTAGATAATGGTGAGTCAGGAGTGGAGGAGGGAGGAGAGGGACCATAGCTAACATAACAAAAACTAATGATCTTAATTTGAAATCCGATTAGATTTAGACTAAGTTGCATTATCCTACCAAACAAACACAACACCTGGGTGTCACCAGGGGCATCCTACACATGATTCAACCTCGGCCCCCCTCTCCTGACGAGGAAAAATTGGAGGAATGAAAGAAAAAAGAGACATCAGGTGAAATGGATGGTCAATGGAAATAGACATATGTGCAACAAATTGCATCAGAAATGACATAAAATGGCAAAGTTGGCTAGGAGATCCTTTTTACGCTGTTACAGCATCTATAGCCACTAGATGGCAATGTAACCAACAATAAAAAAGACATTCCAGAGCACATGTTCTTTGTAATTTTGACATGCATGTTGGCATGTCATGTTTTAGAGACTGTGACATGTAGTCAAAGCAATATTTGGATTAATAAGACAAAGTCAATTGCAGAGGCGTATCAATTCTTGTCACAACTGTACGACATTAGCAGTGACAGCAGCATCAGACTTGGGCTGTGTCTCAATTTGCGCACTTCCATACTTAACACTATACATACTTACTAGAGATTTCATATCACAGTTATCATGACCCAAATTATCATGGTTATTATTTTAATCGCAGTATTATTGAACGTGCTCAAAAGTATTTATAAACACACTAAAATCTTCGACCAATTTATTTTTCAACAATTAATAACTAAAATAAATAGACACACTGCCACTATTTTACATGTTTTGTGTTTCTTATGCTTCATTGATAGTGTTTTAGTCTTAGTAATTTATCTGTTTTAATGGCTAAGATTTTAGTGTGTTAAATATTGGTTTGTACTGTAGCACTTTGACTTATTTAAATGAAAAGAGCATCCATCCATCCATTTTTACCGCTTATTCCCTTCGGAGTCGCGGGGGGCGCTGGAGCCTATCTCAGCTACAAATAAAATCTATTATTAATATTTATCAATTTTGGTGGGCATTCTAGCGTCCTACTCTGTTTCAAAGGTCCTTGAACGCACCGTAAAAAAACCTCTGTCTGGTATTCCTGAGTATAAAACAGTCACTCTGTCCTAAGAGAGCACAGGTTCCTGTGCACAATTGGATATGTTAGTTGCTCAGACAACAACGTGTTTATATGAATTTAGATTAGGGTATGTAGTTTTCTAATGGGGAGATAAGTTAATGTCTCTTGTTTTTATGTTAGCATTTAAACTAGCGAGCTGGAACCAGTCAGTCCGCGAGTCCGTTATCGAAGTGCAGTTATCATTTAATGTTTTTAGATATTTTTTTATTTAAAATGATAATACCAACGGAAGTTTTGCCGCAGTTCATTGTTATATCCCTAATACTTACACTAGCATTTTAAGAGCAAAAGTGCAGTGCGTCATCAGTATAGATGTCGCATTCGATGGCATAATTTTTACATATATTGATGTGTTCTGACGGAAGTGATTATTTTGAGACCAGGGCCGGCCCGTGGCATAGGCCGTATAGGCAAATGCTAAGGGCGCCGTCCATCAGGGGGCGCCACGCCATGCCCCAAATGTTGGAGGGAAAAAGAAAAAAAAAAGTTGGTACTATTATTTCTAAATACATAAAATAATCCCACGTTAATTAAAATGCAAAGTAAAGCCTATTTAATAGAAATATTATTTGTTACAACATTACGCCCCCCCTCCCCCGGCACGGTGCGCCCCCTCCCTTCCTGTAGCATGACTCTTTTTGGACGTCACCACATAAAAAAATCAACACAAGATGTCAAAACGGCCAAAACTGTCAGGTGCCCAGGGAAGAAAAAAGAGAAAAGAAGAGGAGAAACGAGAAAAAGACAGAGGTAGCAGGTAGCGTTAGCCTACATGAAATTATTTGTTTGTTACAGAATGTGATAGTAACCTGGCTTTTTAGCATTAAGCTAATGTTACATGATTCGGCAATTGCTAATCAATAAATAGCTAGTTCTGTTTTAACGTCGGGTTAATATTGTGGAGGGGGCTAAATTGTTATGGAAAATAATAATGTAACGTTAGGTAATTACAGTACTCCCTGGTGTACAGTAATTTGTAAGTCATTCTAGTTAATGCAATATTAAAAAGCACAAATAGAGAACTCTGTAGGATCCCCTTTTTTTGTAATATAGTTGTTAAAGTCATATTGGTTTGACATCTTGTTTTGTGCAGTGCCTTATTTATATTGTATTTTTAATTTATTTTATGCAACTTGTTGAAACGTTTTATTTTGTGTTTATGTATGTAAAAATATTGTATTTCATATATTCATTTTTTATTTTTTGTATTCATTTATTTATCCATATTTTTTTTAATCTTGTTAACTATTCTGATTGTTAATTTGCTTTCTTTAAGTAAAAAAAAAGGTCAAAGACAAAGCTATTCGGTTTCTTAATTGTGAGTATATACACCTCACTGCCGATGTGGGGGGGCACCACCTAAAATCTTGCCTAGGGCGCCAGATTGGTTAGGGCCGGGCCTGTTTGAGACACAGCCTGAAAGGTATCCCAAAGCATCAATATAAGCAGAATAATTGTTAATTAGTGCCTATGGACCCTCTCCGCCCCCAACAAACATCATCATGTAGTTTGTTCCAGGATTTCTTTGCCCGAGGCCTGCTGCTGACTGAACACATTGATCCTGGTGTTGTTTCCATTCTGCTGACTGATAGCGCAGCCTCAACTCAACACAGTCTCAACTGAGTGTGGGCGCTTTTGTACCTCGCTCTCCAGAGTGTGAATCTCTCTGGGCAGCTCCACGGCATGCCTGCTAAAGTAGTCCATGGTAATGGCATTGTTCCAGTAGCTCAGGTTGTTCTCCTGACCCGACGACTTCTTCCTCCTCCTCATGCAGCACACGGTCAGCAGCACGGCTACGACAGAAAAAAAAAATCACTGGTCACTGATTTTTGCTAATAGTGGGTTTGTGTCTAATTCAATGTTAAGGCCATTTTAGCCAATCAGAAGCCTCAAGAACGCACTTTTCAAAAAAAGCACAATATTAAATTTTTTTACTGTTTTACTTACAGCAGGTCGACACAGGCACACTTATGGCCAGCACGATCCACACAATGTCCATCCGACTCAAGCAGATGGTGACGCGGGATGGGGGCGAGTCTACTGTGGGCCCTGAGCTGTTGTCGGCGGTCCAGGGGTCCTTTGTGGTGGCGGGGACTTGCCTGTTCAGGAAGCTACCGCTGTCTGTGGATGGACGCTCTGAGTGGCTGCTTTCCTGAGCGGGCGTATCATTGCGGGCACTGCTGCTGTTGGATGGCGCCCCCACGTGTGCTGTCACTCGCCCGGGTCCAAGAGGGTCATTGTCTGTGGTGTTAGGGAGGGGGGGTGGGAACGTGACCCTGGCGGTGTCATTGGTTGTCAGGTGGTTAGTTGGGCTCAGCGTAGGGTAGAATTCTGTGGAGAGAGCGGAAGTGGGCACGGAGGAGGTTTGATTCTCTGATGGATTCTTTCCAGCAGCGATCAACTCTGCCATAGGCGCCAACAGCAGCTCATCCGTTGGGGGCTCAGTCTTATCGGCATGCACCTCCCTCAGGGTGATAACGTGGTGTCCCTGAGCATGCTCCCTGAGGGACCGAAGAACTTCATCTTTATCCTCTTGACTCTTCACAGGAAGTGGGTTCTCCCTTCTCAAGTTGTGCCTATGGGTAGTCAAAGCGTTTGGGACAACAGTAACCAGGTCATGAGCGAGAGGTTCTACTGGGGCCCGTCTGGAGGGTTGAGTGGTGAGACGCCAGAATGAGAGGTGGCGGATGTTTGTGGGTCCAGGGGCCCTTTTGAGCGACCACTCCCCGCTGCTGGATCCTTCCCTGTGCCAGTCCAGGTGGAGAGGCTCAGCGGCAGACAGGACGTGGTTGCTGCTGCTGCTGCTGGCAGTTGCCATGGTGACAGAGTCCTGGGACATATGGCCGAGGTACAACTCCTGTGCTGATGACACCAGTACTGCTGGCAGTGCTAGAAAGGCGAGAACACCTGCAGAGACACAAAAAGGACCAATTCTTTATGTTCTTGCCTTTATGTGCCCGTGCACAATTCCTTTCCGAGACCCCTCCTTCCGTCTTGCAATCCACAGGAGACGCGGTCTTGTTGAGCATTCATTACACACCTCCGCCTTTAATCTACTGTGTTCTTCACTCCTCTCGTTTAATGAGATTGCTTCATTAACCGCACGGCGCACTGGACTGTGACATGTCGTCGGAGAGCAACGATGAGGCTGCCAAATCGTGAGCTCTCCAATCAGACCCCTTGCTTGCTTGTGGCATCATTATCACTGTGGTGCTGCTTCAAATACAAGTTGCAGTGGGAGCTATTTCTAATATTTTGACCCCCAAAGATGACCAACCAGCAAACTACAGCCATGTCATTGTAATCGATGTTTAGACAAGAAAAAAATAAATGTGTGACAGATTAGTCATTCATTTCCAATTTATTGGCACACAGTCTAGCATAGCTATTTAAGGTGGATCTCCCATTGGAGCTTTGCTGTGTATTTAAGCTGTCGGCATGGCGACCATGTGACATGACAGGATAAGAAAGGTATTATCATATATTATCAAATATTGGATTTCCTTCAGAATGTAAGGTCATTTCAATCCCATTGGAGAGGGAACTCTTTACATTCTGGTCAGTAATGCACACTAAGACGTAAAGACACCTCATTTTTGATTTCCACAGAGGACCAAAAACCCCAAAGCCAAGATGCAATTGCAGTGGTACCTCGGTTTTCATAGGCCCCACTTTTCGTATGATTCCATTTAGGGGTGCACAAAAATAATAGATTTCTCTCTGAGTCGCGATTCCTATTCATTCTGATTCTAAATCGAGTTATAATTTTCTAAAATAAAAAAAAACAAAACAACATTCATTCTAAGAAATTTTTTTACAATACCGGTAATTAATTTATAAGTGTTTTTAGGTCATCTCCATGCAAGCTTTTCTAACCTGTTACCTGTTTTTAAAATTGTATAATTATTATACTAAACAATACATTGCGAGAATTTGATTTTGAATCGAATCGTCACCCCAGGAACTGGAATCGGATCGACTCGTTAGGTGCCCAAAGATTCATACCTTTAATTTAATTTCACGATTCCTCGGTTATCGTACATCAAAATATTGTGCATAACAATTCTGCTTGCCCACGCAACATTCAGCAGAATCGAGTGCCAAAACAAAAAAATTCAGTCATTGGTAACTCAGTCTATAAGCTTTTTTTTGTAAGTGAGTTTGACAATAAAATAAGCCACCATGGGGCAAAATAAATTTGCATTGACAAAAAAGGTGAGAAACACTAATTAATTTTAAAGAGAACTCATAGCAAAGAACGAAGGTGTCGTCCACGTGGCTCTCTCCGCCCCACCTCTTTTTTTTCGTTTGTCATTTAGATGTAATTTGCATTGTTTTCTGCTTGTTAAACGATAATTATTCTCTGTAAAATGTGTTGTTGGATCACAAATATATTGGATTTACATTATTCCATTAAGAAATATTTTTTTGTTTTTTGTACAATTAGATTTTTCTTGGACCTTTTGAAACGGATTACTAAAGAAAGCTGAGGTACTAGTGTAATTCTACCATCCTTCTTCATCCTGAGTGTGTGTCTGGAAGCTGTCTCCCATTAACCAAAACTGCCATGTCTGTAACCTACGGTGCCCCCGTCAAATTGTTTCTGAAGAGAGAGCACTGTTGATTTATGGCGTGTGTCATGAGATGAAACGTGAAGCAAACAGACCTATTTCTCTGTTGTTTCACACACTAAATATGACTAATTCACGATAACACCGTGTTTGTCAGTAAATTATAAAGACAAGCTAATGCAACTCAACATTTTCTTTTGAATGGCTACCTAAAATCTATAATAAACCAAACCAGGCAAACAGGTTTATTTTGTCACCACGGCAACACCGTGGGCTGACAGAGAGATGGTGGGGTCCCTCCTGCCTCTGCACAGTCACAGGGAGCAAATCAGCACGATAAATGATTGGAAAACTAAATTGGACGGTTGAGAGCATCCATTACTGCATTAAAAAACAAGGTGGAATGCGTTAGAAAAAAGGAGGACAAAGTGAGATGTCACAAACAATTACAAACGACATACCACTGCCATTATACACCTGCTTGTTTGAATAATGGCACAAAGCTTCTTTCCATGAACTCAGTGGAAGAGAACGTGGAAGAGGAGTGGGTTACATGCTAAATTGGACCTCTTAAGAGGCTGGTGACATTCCTCCAAGTCCTCCATGCTTGAAGGCGTCAGTAAATCAAGCCGCAAAGCGCACTTCTTGCGGCCGATGAAGACTCAACGTCAGCGAACGTGATGAGATGGAAAGCAATCTAGTGTTTATTCCGGTTAATGGAACCCTGCAATATTCCCCCCGTGGATTGCCTGTAGGGGCTTCAAGTCAGCATGTGAGTTCGGTGTGAACATTCAAGTGCCATCCATCACGCAGGAACACCTACTCATTGCTTATGTGGGATGGACATATTTATCTTTGTATACAGGGGTCACCTTATGCTCCATGTAGAGGAGAGCAGTTTGCTTACGATGCGAAGTTGCTTGTGCATTATGTGGGCGGCTGGCAACACTCGAGTGCAGGGAGAGGCCAAAAATAGGAGCTGCATATAATCCATCATCCATCAGTGAATTTTTGTTAAGTCTGTCATCTCCCCCTCCACCACTATATTACCTCTTTCACCTCCATCCTGAATATATTCACTTAATACGCACATTCTAGTGATTCACCTCTTGGAAATAAGCTGTCCTCTAAGGGTGTGGAGGTCACGTGTAAAACTAAATTAAGTCTGTTTTGCAGTGGTGAAAAAATCTCTGCTTCTGGGTGTGTTTCTGTACTTTTTTTGGACAGCTCGGGTCCATCCTGTGGACCATTGGGACACTCCTGTTTGGGGTGGAGTGGTCTCTACAGATGGGAACCCAAAGATAAAGATAACTACTTCCCGTTTGAACGTCGGCAGCTTTGAGGGGCGTACATGTTTATCGGCTAATCGGTTCCTGTGGTGTCGATTTAGAAATGGCCGTTTGAAAGGGCAGCAGCGGCACAAACAGGAAGCAGAGACGTTAAACAGGACATGCTTTGGATTCTGGATTTTAAGTCAAGTTTGCAGTGCACCCTTCATCTGATAAGCTTTAAACCTCGAACAAAATAGTGTTTCGGTAAGGTAAGAAGCTTCGTAACAGACATTGACAGCGAAAAAACCCCTCTGCGGCAGGTATTTATTTGAAACACTGCTAAATGCAGCATCTCTTCCCTTTGCCTGCAGCCTGAGGCACTTGTGCCTCCTCCTCCTCCTCCAGATGGCTGGTCCATAGAGGAAAATGAGGAACATCTTAATACTTTGCAGGCATACGCATACAAAATACCATCTTAATCAAAGTGTAATATACCAACAGAGCTCTCCAGCCTTAGTAAGATTTGAAACTACTACACTGACCTCTTCCTTCACACTAGTACTTTGTCACTTTCAAGCAGGATTGAGACAGATTTGTCCAACAGGCCTGAAGCAAAACATAGCAGAGATCAGCAGCCCGCGAGCTGTTCCATATTCCATATTCATGTGACATTCAGCACTGGTAGCCCGCCAGTGAACCTGCTGCCGTACATGCACTCGCGGCGTCTTGAACCCATCCTCGGAATTTAAAGCAACCATGCGCGCTGCAAGTAAAACACCCACTAAGGGAAAATGGCAGCATGTTGAGTTTGTAATGTACAATACTTCCCTGAGGCCATTTCGCACCATCAAATATCTTAAATTTTTGATGAAGGTATCACATTTTTTCTACATTTTATCAGTTATATTTTTCACGTTTCTTCTTATATAATTAATGGATAATTATAAGTAATGAATACAAAATATGATTAAAAAATCAATTTACTCACTCAGCAGCTGGCAGCGCAGGACCTGCAGGCTTGTCTTCATGGTATCATGTGATCCGGGTCCTCCTCTACAGTGCTCATGGTTCTCTACGAAAGGAGACACGGGGTCAAATGAAGCTCGGGTATCAACAAAAGGCTCAAGCTACATGATGCTTTGTGACTAACTGTCTGTACAAGATGTCAAAAAGCAAATCTAAGGATTCCAAGAAAGGCTTTCAACAAACGGAATATAGCAATAACATGATAGCAATATTTGGCTATAGACAACAGGAGCCTGCCATCATGGTTGTGGTCAGCATCGATTGGGTGGCTTTAAATCAACACTGGCGTTCAGTCATTCAGCAAAACCAATTACAGTGCATTAAACATTGACCAGAGTAAGCCATCTTCTGAGACATTCACTGAGTGTGTCGCCGCTGGCAGAGTAAGGAGCACTCGGGGGAGTGTGTGCCCATCAAAACCCACCTCCTCTATTGAAGGGGACCTATTATGCAAAATTAACTTGTCTTACCTATTGGTACCCATTTATGTGTATTTGGGATATGCATAAGTCCCAAAATTTTTAAATCAAACCATGGAGGCATGGAGGAGACATTTATAAAACAATTTTCCTTCATACAACCTCCAAACAAGTCGTTTGGAATTTACCCTGCAACTTGTGACAATTTTCCGACATTTGACGTTAGCGGATATCTCCATGTATAGAATATATTTACCCGAAGAGCTTTGCACGAGTCTACCATTGTATACCGACAATGTAGTCAACGAGTTCCATCTTTTTCTATCCACTTGTTGTAGGGCAGACTGGCTTGTACATGCACATACATCCTGCACTGTTGTAATTTGTAAGACAAAGTAGCATATAGTTGTAACTTATATTTGTCAGTAGACTCTAATGAAAGCGCTAAAAATTAAAACATGCCTGGGGTGGACAAGATACAGTCGAAGTGGAGGCATGTAAAAAAACACCCACAAAACAGGGTATCCTGAGGAGAAGGTCAGAGAGACCTTGTTTACACTGCATGTCAATTCCAATGTTTTTGCCCATATGTGACCTGTATCAAATTTTTTCATGTTGATTTGAACAGTGCAATTCCAATTTTTCAAACCCGACCCAGGCCTCTTTTGTAATTGGAGATAAATCAGGTGTGTAGTCGATGTGACTGCACTCTCAACAATCGGGTCATGTTCATCCAACCAACACGTCATCAAATAGCGATAAGCGTAAAAATCCTTTGCCAAAATAAACGGTTGCAAAATAATAGTTGACAAATGAGAAGAAAAGTATGTTTTAGGAACACACGTCAATGTCCCGCCACTCCTGGCTTCAACTGCTCGCCCACACGTTCTTCGGAGCAGACGTGGAAGCAAACGTCCCACAAACTGCAAGAGCCAAAATGCTTGCACTCTTCCTTCTTAATTTTTTACGCGCAATAATTCAGTTAAAACATTTTTAACTTTGACTGCTCAAAATCCTTGAAATTGGGATTGAGGCCAACTAGAATTGGAGCCATGTGTACACCGCAGCACATATGACATCATGACGTCAGTTTGCGCTCAGATTAGACATCGCATTTTTTTGTAATGTGAACGACTATGTACATAAAAAGACCAATTGGACATCCTACCCCTGCAGTGGTTTGAAAATAGTCTGTAAAATATACTCTATGAAAAATTGTGACCAAAGAACCACCATTACATGTTATGTAGGAAGGGTTTTAAATGTAGAAAAAAAAAATCATAAAAGATCCACATCGAGAGGAGCCAGTTGAGGTGGTTCGGGCATCTGGTCAGGATGCCACCCGAACGCCTCCCTAGGGAGGTGTTTAGGGCACGTCCGACCAGTAGGAGGCCACGGGAAAGACCCAGGACACGTTGGGAAGACTATGTCTCCCGGCTGGCCTGGGAACGCCTCGGGATCCCCCGGGAAGAGCTGGACGAAGTGGCTGGGGAGAGGGAAGTCTGGGTTTCCCTGCTTAGGCTGCTGCCCCCGCGACCCGACCTCGGATAAGCGGAAGAAGATGGATGGATAAAAGATAGATAGATAGATAGATAGCACTTTATTGATTCTTTCAGGAGACTTCCCTCAGGAAAATTAAAATTCCAGCAGCAGTGTACATAATTGAGATATAATTTAAAAAGTAAATAATAAATAATGGGGGTATATGTTATTGTTTTGCATCCCCTGTCATCATAGTACCCCCTCCCCCAGAGAGGAGTTGTACAGTCTGATGGCGTGTGGGACAAAAGAGTTTTTGAGTCTATGACCCCTTTAAGTGACCTTTGCCTCTATAAATCACAACTTGGCTTAGTAACCTTTTCCTGCTCATTAAGCATTGCTTCCTGTCACTGAGCACCTAGCATCATAAGAAAGCATTTTTATTGGTGTTGCAAAACTGCATGGTAACTGACATGCATAGAAGCGTCAGCTGTCACTATGGCAACCACTCCAAACAGCACCTTCTTGTAAAGTCGATCAGGATGTGCCTTTTGTCATCTTCTCATTCTGGAAGTGAGTATTCTCTGTTCACCAATCAACAGACTGCACTGTGTTTAGCTCCGCCCTTTCGGTACCCCACCACTGCAGCTGGTACCCAATGACAGGGTGCCAAAAATTGATATAATGTAGAATAAATTATTAGATGACGATTAGAAATGGAATAGTAACACCTTCTAATTAAATGTTCCCGCGGTAAAAGTGGCTTATTGTGAAAGAAGCACGCTGATTAAAGCTCACTTTATGAAATCATTTTTAGTGAGTGGGAAGTGATGCTCAGTCTAAAATAGACACTGTGGCTTTAAGGGCCTAAATGTAATGTTCCAATTAGGGTGTGGACAAGAACTAAATGATTCAAGGTGTTTACTCGATGCAACATCCAAGTCTAAACTGACAAAACAAGGCTTTATAGGAAAAAATGGCGGCCATGTTGCTGAGTCACTGCACCGCGTGGTGTGTGCGTGAGGGTTATCAATCAGCAGCGTCACAGCGGAGCAGCACAGCGCCCATTAAAAGAAGATTAGACTCTCAGCGTGCCGAAGGAGACAGAGAACCAGTCAGCGCGAAATCTTCAACAGAAAAACTGTACGAGCCTCAAAACATTAGGCACACCTGCACAATGCAGTTCTGCACCACAATAAAGCAGGCGACACAGAGGAGGGGAGGCAACATCACCAACGCTGCAGTGTTAACACAACTACTTCTGCAGTCTTGTAAGGCGGCGAGGCGAGTGCAGTGTTGTCACTTTATCTGCTTTCCCCCCACCAGGAAAGGTGTCACTCTCTCATTAAATGTAAGAGGAGGCCAGACTGACACATCGAGACTAGACTACCACTAGTACAAGAACTGCAGCAAGGATCTGCACTTTAGGTTTGGCGAGAGAAAAGAGTTTACGGTGTCGACAAAAAAGTCAATTTAATGCAGACAAAAATGTTTGATACACAAGAGGGTCACAGCTCACTGTTGAAGGAATTCCCAAATGGGAGATATCTGGCCTGCTGGAGACTTGTCAAGCATTCCCACTCTCTCCTGGGAGTCAATGAGCCAGTCAGGCGGTAAAGGGCAAACATCAGGATGCAGCTCACTAGCGCTTACCGTCTGAGTCGTAAATAACCTGCGCCTCCTTGTCACTGTCTTTCCGTCCTTCTGCGACACCCCCATCCTTGCTATTGATAATTTTGCATGTTGCTACACTTGTCACCCTGGGCCAAAACAACAACAGATGCAGGGTGACACTGGTAAGTGGTTTTGCTTAGTCTGAGTTTATTCTAAGTTAAAATATAGGTTCATGCATCCCAGCGTATCATATTTCTGGCGGCCCACCAATAATAAGATTTGGCACTACCTGCTAAGGATTCTCCATCTTTATGCAGGTTATTGCACAGACTCTTATTATGAAATATTTTACTTTCAAAGCGTAATTTCTACTGATTGCTATTGTGGCTGACCTGTGCATACAATTTCAGACTTTATGCAAGCTGCAATTGTTTATACTAATATTCACTTGACTGCATATACCAATAATATGCATACATCTAGTTTATTCAATTAGATGACAGTATAACAACATCTTGTGCATGTGAATTTCAAATTCACCACAGATCGAGTTCTGTTCAGTTTTGACGCTCCAGCAAAGCCAGGACATCATGCTTTTCTGTCTGATAAACTACATTAAAAAGTACATTATTTAAGGACTTTTGGAAGAAAAAGAATAGCTAACCCCTTAAACACCCCACCTCACACATCTTCTTTTTGGCTGAGTTAAAAAAAAGTTGAAAAGAATGGCGAGGGTATTTACACATTTACACAGAAATGATGAAGCTCTTGACTACACTAAGCAAAGATAGGATTATGGATTGGTCAGGTATGCTTTTTGGAAGAATAATGGTCTATTCCTGTTCCTCAATGTACAATGTACACCACTCTACCTCATAGAGCAAATGACTGGCCTCCACGGTAACAATTAAAAGCATATTCCCAAACTGTACACGTCAAGAGTCAAGGGTTCCACACTTAAATGTATAGTAACATTATTTTATCTGAGACACAGGAGTAATTTTCAGTTCCAGGTATTGACCTACAAGGTTAGGTAACCATGACGACAACGCCACAATTTGCCTAACCTCAACTTTGTATTGTTGATTTGCGACCCTGCACAGCAATGCAAATTCCCAGCAGGCACAGACATTGAAACAACATTGACAACTTGTTGAATTAGGTCCCGACATTGAGCAACTCAAACTTAATTTTGGAACACATGCTTTTTGACGACGTTTAATCAATGTCGAGTTCTGACGTTGTTGACCATTACATTTTGGTCATTTCCCAACCAATAATCTAAAACACAAATAGAACGTTGAAACACATGTTTTTTGACTACGTTTATTCAATGTCAGGTTGTGATGTTGATTTGACCATTAAAATTTGGTCATTTCCAAACCAACAATGTGGCTCCAACATTAGACATCAAAGATGTCTCAATTTACAAATACAGCTATTTTGCAACGTTGTTTCGAAGTCAGTTTTAAAGGACATGTATGTATAATCAATGTTGGATCAATGTCTTGTGCCTGCAGGGAAGTAACTCTGGTGATAAATAAATACAATACTTTACATTTATTCATTATTAATGTTCAAATTACCCTTCAGGACCACCAGTAGCCATACAACAGCAAAATAGGACCATCTTTGCTAGTCCAAACTGAGGTAAGTACTAATATCACAGTGCCTTGAAGGAGACATTAAATAATAAATGGTGCAAGATGACAAACAAAGCTAGCGCCCTCTATTTTTTCTCTCAGTTGTATTCTTTTCAAAATAAGATGGCCTCTATCCCAATAGTGGCCCTAAACAAGCTTAATCCCTTTGAACCAACAGAGCAGATGGGACAAAGGTCGGCTTTTCGGCATAATGGGTACAAAAACAGTTGCTTATGACAGTGGACCACTATTGTGCAGTTGTAACAACTAATGCAGCAGAATTAGGAACTCAAAGTATTAGAGTTGGCTATTAAAACAAGAAATAGGGGAATGGGGAATATTGTAAGAGGAAACACTCCTCCAGAACAATAGTGCATAGCAAGATATCATGGAACAAAGCGATGACGACAGGCTGTGGAATTTTTCTAGTATGCTTTTCCTGTAACAATAGTTTATTTGAAGGTGGGACAGCATGTCGTTGTAAGAACAGGAAGTGCTTGGAATGTCCATCGAGTACTGACACAATTGTGCAGAAGATTGGGATTGCAACATGGGCAATTGTTGTCAAGCACACGTTAGCAGTCAAGAACTACAACTCTGTCCATGAAGTTCCTTACTTCAATGCACATACCCAATTTTAACCTTTTGACACAGCCTGCACTTGGCTGACAATGACAGGAACCAACAGCAGAGGGGAGGGTGTGTTTCTGGATGTGGGGGCTGCATTGTACCTGGTTTCCGTGCAAGTAGGATTGCCGAGAGATTGCCAAAAGCCAAAGCGAGAAGAGACATCGGGGGGATATGATGCGGCAGATCGAGGAAGAGGATTTGGTTGGCTGGAGGGTCTGTGGGGGGGTTTAGGAGATTTTGTATTGTTCTCTTCTCTTCTTCCACCCCCAACACCCCTCTTATGCTTCATCCCCCACTAGGAGAGCGACAGATTAAACTCCAAAAGCTGCTAGTCCTGAATGCGTGCTGGCTGCCTTCAAACACACACACACACATAGCATCACTTTGGCCTATTATGCATGAGTCAGGCTGACATAAGCAGACCCATGCAAAACGGTCATGAATGTCTGAAATATCAATGTGGATCGCGCAAACAGCGATGAGCAAAACAAACCAATTAGCCACTTTTGCACATTTGAAAACAAGTCAGTTGGAAAGTGGAACCCATGAGCTATAAGGAGCCATGGGGCTTCGTGTTGAGTAACTGAGTACTTAGCGGCTAATTGAGGTGAGCGGCAGTGCGGTTGTGGATCAGGACAGATCAGAGGCTATAAGTCCTCCATTGAGGTCATTAGCAAATACGCATCAATGCAGATATAAGCCACAGTTTCAAAGTTTCATATTTGCGGCGTAAACCCTCCGCAGATCCCACATAGATTAGTATCGGAACAAATAACAGAACAATTAAGCAGACCTCTATACACACTAATTAACAAGAATGAATCAGATGTAAAATGGTGATTTCATGCCCAAGGCCATAACCAGGATTTGACAAATACAGAGGTCAAAATTCTGCAACTTCTGCCTTCACCCTGTTCTCTTTCCGTTCCTCTATCCACCGTTTGTCACCCTCTATCCACATTCTATCGCTCTCTTTCCTCCTGCCAATAGTATATAAGAGCATTAAGTAAAATGTAATGCAACTCCTTCATATCAATATAGACACATTTAAATAAGAATGTAGAGTTGTTTACATTCTTTCAAACAGTACAAGCGTAAAAGTAAAATGTAGGTTTTACAATGTTATTACTATTATTTTACTTTGGTATGTTGTTAATTTAGACGACATAAGTTCTATTATGATTGTCAAAGAAAACATCTGAGGTCATTCTTTAAACCTAATCATCTCAGCAGGGAACAGTTGTGTTTCTTTTACATAATCAGTTTGTATATTGTATGTGGTACTACAGTTCACCTGACTGACATGACAAGTGACAACCAGAGGTGGACTCGGTAAAAAATTTGGCCCCAGATTTTTTTGATCCAAACTCGCCCACTACAATCTACTCACAGATATTGGGCCAACTCACCCCATTACTGTATAAATCACAAACCCTTACTATGACCACAATGCTGAACAATATCCTTTTACATTGTGGAGCCATGAATGAACTAATGTGGGTTGCTTAGTTGCACTTAATAAGGTACTGGAGTAATTTATTAAATATTTAGGACTGTTTATTTATCACTCACCCATGCAAAACGCATTGCAACAAACGTGTCAATCTGTAAAGTGGCGTTATTTGAAGTAGGTATATAATAGGGCTTAAATGGTTAATAAAAATGAATAATACAGTATTATTATTGTTTTCCAATGCTATAGATAACTATGTTTTGCTGTAACTCACCACACCATCATATGTGCCAATTATTTCATTTGAAGTTTAATAATTAGGTGACCGTTTTTAACCATTCATGGATGTTTTATCCACAACCATACCATGCTGGAAGAAGGCAGACCTGCTTACCATAGTGTGGAGAGGGGCGTGGCCTGCGGGCCTGCCGCGGAGCGGGGTGTGTAAGGACCGGCCTCGAAGCAGCGGCAGGTGAGTAGATTGCCCGCCTGGGGCTTGTTATCTAATCACCTGTCGCCTTTATTAGCGGCAGCCGGGCAGAGACACGTTGTTGGAGTTGGAGCCAGAGAGAGACACACGCTCAGAGACAAATCATATTGCTGGAAAGCAAGTCACCCCCGGATTTTTATGAAAATAAAAGACTCAATTCAAACTGTCTACCGGGCTCCCGAAGATCTGTAGGCCAGGAGAACCCACAACAAGAGGGAAACCTCACACATAGTATCACCTCTTTTGTTACGTCTTGGTCGCATAGTTATGCGCTGTTCGTTTCCCCAATATGCAGATGGTCGTTCAGAACCAGCGTGCAGGTAGGAAGAATGATTTATTACCATAACCAGGCAAGAATACCAAAATAGGAACGTGCTGACGGCACAGGGAGCTAATGAAAAGCTTAGCACAGAAACAAGAATCACCAACGTAACGTGTAGCAAGCAAAACAGCGAGACAGAGTGTGGCAAGAGGCAGGAATAAATAGCTCTCTGATTCGTGACCGGGAGCAGGGGAGCGTTCCTACCACTGAATCAGAGGTCGGTGACAATAATCAGCACCCATGGCAACAAAGAAACAAACCAGGGTGCAGAAATCGAACTAAATCAAGAACTAAGGAAATACTGAACTAAACCAAACATGATCCGCCAACGGATCATCACAGTACCCCCCCTCAAGGGACAGATTCCAGACGTCCCAAGATAGAAGAAAAAAACAAAAAAACACAAGAAGTCCAAAGTCACGGGAGGGCGGAGGGAGTGGGCCGTCAGGCCAGGTGTCCCTGAAGCTACCGGGGACAAGTCAGATGGTTGTTAAACGCCGCCGCAACTGGCGAGGTGGTCGCCCACGGAACGGCCACATGTTTCCGGTTATGCGCAACACTTTACGTTGGTAATTCTTGTTTATGTGCTAAGCTTTTCATTAGCGCCCCGTGCCGTCGGCACATTCCTATTTTGGTATTCTTGACTGGTAATGGTAATAAATGATTATTCCTACTCGCATGCTGCTTCTGAACGTCCAGCTGCCTCTTGGGGAAACGAACAGCGCATAACTATGCGACCAAGACGTAACAGAAAACAGCCAGCATACAATTTTCCCGCAATGGACGAACTGGACAAGGAGACGTGATTGGTGCTGAGAGTAATGGAAGTGGAGACCCTTCGCTATTCTCCCGAGGAGAGTGAGAGTCTGATGTGGGATCCTGAGAGTTTGCTGGTCCCCATCGACTCCGTTTGGCCTGAGGACATCGTCGCACCGCCGTCCCGGACGCGTCAGCGAAGGCGGAGGCCATCTGTGAAGGCTTCGACTCGCTGCCAGGACGCGCCGACCCCTCAAACTCCTCATCCGGATCCAAGCAAGCCGCAAACAGCCTTGTCTTCCTCGCCACCGATGTTTGGTAATCCCATTGATAATTTTGCCAAACACTTCACCGCATGGGCTGTTAGCCATGTCAATACACGCTCCGATGACGTCACACTGCCGGCGCGCTCCGATGATGTCACGAAGCAAGGTTTTTTTTCTAATTCAGGTACGCCACGCCCGGTGCGGCCTTCTCTGCCCGCTGCGCTACGCCCGGTGCGGCCTCCTCTGCCAGGTGCGCCACGCCCGGTGCGCCATGCCTGGTGTAGCCTTCTCTGTCCGCTGCGCTACGCCCGGTGCGGCTTCCTCTGCCCACTGCGCCACGCCCGGTGCGGCTTCCTCATTTACAGACTTGGCGTCTTGTTCCTTGTTCAGGACAAACGGGCATGCGACAAGTTTGACCATACATTGTGCATATGGTCATTACGTTGTCAAGCCATCCCTTGGGCAGCGAAAGCTTTAAACAAACTGCTGTGGAGGTTTTTCCCCTTGCCTTCTCTTTTCTTTCGATTCTTCACTCCATTAGTGATAGATCTCATGGTCCATCCCGCTGTTTTGTCCCAACAGTGAGGGCCATTTTTGTCCCGTCGAGGGCCAAATGCTTGACATTTAACGAGGATGGTCGTAAACAGTCCCCTGGTATGCAATTGACCTTCGTTTTCTTCTGCTATTTTTTCCAGCGGGCCTCCTAGGTGAACTCTGTATAGTGACAGTATGGACACAATACAACAATGCAGTGAAGATGTTGGGCTCTGGAGGCCTAGTTTATTTTTAACAGTGATGTGCGGTGAGGTTCATCGCTGGTGAGGCACTGACTTCATCACAGTCAGATTTACAAACATATGAACCCTAAAGAGTATCTTATTCACCATTTGATTGGCAGCAGTTAACGGGTTATGTTTAAAAGCTCATACCAGCATTCTTCCCTGCTTGGCACTCAACATTAAGGGTTGGAATTGGGGGTTAAATCACCAAAAATTATTCCTGAGTGCGGCGCCGCTGCTGCCCACTGCTCCCCTCACCTCCCAGGGGGTGAACAAGGGGATGGGTCAAATGCAGAGGACAAATTTCATTACACCTAGTGTGTGTGTGACAATCATTGGTACACATTCAAACTGTAGCACAGAAAAAAGCACATTTAATAAAAAACACTTTATTATGGTCTTACCTTTACTTATAAATGAAGTCCATGCGCCGCTGTTGTGCTGGATAATGCACCCCCGCCGTAGAATGCACCCCCTGACGCGAGTGTTATATCAACTAAAGCCCACACTTAAACTTTCCACGTGCAAGATTGAATCTATTTAAAAAAAGTTATTTAATAAGAAGCCAAAAAGTGCAAAAACAATAATGTTCGTGTTGGAGGAGTTGTGAATGACTGAAATATGAAATCCGTGCTGCAGTCTGCAGGTGTACCTAATGTTGTGGCCCAGCAGTCATTAAACAATAAAATTGCAGCTTTGTACAACTACTGTTCAAATTTTAATTATGCAAGCAAGTAGTCAACTGTAATTAATCATAATCAATCCAAATTCCAAAATTTGATTAATCTGATTCTTTAAAAAAATCCATCATTTGAGAGCCTTAATTAAGATATACACACAAAATCTGTATACATTCTGCTGTATTCTGGAAAGGCATTCAATTCTTCTGTATGCCACTGTGCGTTGCTGGCATGGTTGATGAACGGAGATCAATTAATTGTAGTTGGGCTGTCTTTGAATAGTCAAAGATTCAAGATTCAATTCAGAGGATTCTGATTCAACTATCAACTTTGCAGTCAACGCATCAGATATTACTTCCTTTATTTAGTCAAGTTTGATGTCTTCCCGGCGCTGCACCAGAGAGGTGGAACTCACTAAACTATCCAAAGGCTACCATGCTTTTTTGTTTATCAGAGTGGTTTGGCCTTTTTTTGAGATGGAAAAAGTTGCAAATTGGATCTGTTTTGTTCACTTCAACGAACGGCTTTATAATGTATTTTTGAAGAGGACCTACGATCATTTTTCTTTTTTTTTTACTTATAAATGTTGCTACAGTGTTGGTGTATCTTTAAACAATGCCAAAATGTTCATGCAAATGGGAACAAGCTAGCACACAGTTTTGAATGCCTCTGAATGCTGTGTTTTGAAGTCTTTTTTTTTAACAGTGGGCCATTTTTGACGTCACACATTGACGAACGTACATTTGTGGTATTCTCGGACAGGCTGTATCAGTAAGCCTCCTCACTCTCTCTCGTGTGCGGTAGAGCATCCTCTCCTAGTAAACAATCCTTGGTCATTCGCAGCCAGCTACAACTCCCTCTCCCAAAACCATTGGTTGACACAGAAATGAAAAAAAGATGACGATTGATTGGCTACGTCTGTCAAGCCTCTTTGGCGAAATGACCCAATGAGAGGCTCCAGAGGCGCAGAAGTCCTACCCACGCAGGTTGTAGCCCTTCCTCATCCAATCATTTTTAATGGTGATCAGTCCATGAGAGTGGGGCAGAAAGAAACAACACAAGAAAAACAAAAATATGAGAATTTAAGTGAAAACTAAAAGGTGGTACAGGAAAATGTAGAGATTAAAAAAATAAAAGTTTTAGTGACAGACTGCTCAGAGCATAAAAATGGAGTAGATGTTATAGAGCAGCTACTTCAGTGTGTACCTCACAGCAGTAGCTGCTTTCTGCATTGCTCTGACGACATCACATGATGAGATAGAGGAGGATAAAGTAATAAATGGTGACAAAAACTCAACTGCATATTAATAAAGATGTGATGATCATGTTTTGTTTAGTTTAGTATTTCCTTAGTTCTTGATTAAGTTCGGTTTCAGCACCCTGGTTTGTTTCTTTGTTGCCATGAGTGCTGATTATTGTCACCTGCCTCTGATTTAGTGGTCGGGACACTCACCTGCTCCCGGTCACTAATCAGTCATCATCTCTCGCCACACTGTCTGAATTGAATCCTTGAATCTTTGACTATTCAAAGACAGCCCAACTACAAATCATTTATCTCAGTTTATTAACCGTACCAGCAACGCACAGTGGCCTACTGAAAAATGGAATGCCTTTCCAGAATACAGCAGAATGTATACAGATTTTGTGTGTATATATTTATTAAGGCGGTCAAATGATTGTTTTTTTAAAGAATCAGATTAATAAAATTTTGGAATTTGTATAATTATGATTAATTACAGTTGACTACTCGCCTGCATAATTAAAATTTGCTTAAGAAAAGACCAATATTTGTACAGAGCTGCAATTGTATTGTCAGAATTTCATCCAGGCAAATTTTTAAACATTTTATTTGAATGCATGCCATTTATTGGCACAAAACAGTTTTATTTAAGATTCTTTTAGGCTGTATTTTGGAGTGAAATTTGCCAGCGAGCACACCAGTCGGAGTCTCCTCACTTATTTTTGTGTACTGACGTATGCATTGATCTGATCACTGACGGTATAGTGGCTAAGGTAAAAGAGCGTATATACGGTCAAAATAAACTGCATTAATAATCCAAGTGTGAACATAATAATAATACATTTTATTTCTAGGCGCCTTTCTAGACACTCAAGGACACCGTACATTCGTTAAAAGCAGTGCAACACAAACAATAATACAAAAGTGGGAAATAGACAAATAAATACTTGATTGATGTGATCATTTTTGGTGATTAATCACTTGAGATAACTCATTAATTTTGACAGTCCTCATTGTTATGTATATTTTTCTAATCAAACACTGATTTAGATGTCTTAGCTGTGTTGCTTACTTTTGTTTCATCTGCACACACAATTTTAGCCTGTTAAAAATAAACTAGGCCTCCAGAGCCCAACATCTTCACTGCATTGTTGTTTTGTGTCCATACTGTCACTATACAGCGTTCACCTAGGAGGCCCGTTAGAAAAAATAGCAGACAAAAACGAAGGTCAATTGCATACCGGGGGCCTGTTTACGACCATCCTCGTTAAAGGTTAACCATTTGGCCCTCGACGGGACAAAAAATAGCTGCAGGTGTCTCTGCCACGCCCTCACTGTTGGGACAAAACTGCGAGATGGACCATGGGATCTATCACTAATGGAGTGAAGAATCGAAAGAAAAGAGAAGGCAAGGGGGAAACACCTTCACAGCAGTTTGTTTAAAGCTTCCGCTGCCCCAGGGATGGCTTGAGAACGTAATGACCATATGCACAATGTATGGTCAAACATGTCGCATGCCCGTCTGTCCTAGGAACAAGACGCCAAGTCTGAAAATCTCTTCTCCAGCCAGACGTCTGTCTCGTATGTCCCATTTGGCTCGTGTGTTGGTGTCATGTTCACTGCTGAAGCTGCCCTCATCCACCTCCGACCATGCGCACCTTAGGATGACGCCGCTGTCACCATGGTGACGCAGCTGCCAAATCAGCACCGCAATCAAAAGTTCACACATACCGGGCTAAATCCCACTATGCAAATGATTATCCCTTTAATCAGGATTAATGCGGTCTGTGATTAAGACGCACCTTTCATGCCCCCGGAGACAAGAATCTCTTACGTAATTCACACCAAGTGCTCTCTGATTAGGGGTTTTTAAGTAGAATTCGGATAAAACATCTGAAACATTCCTTCTGTATTTCCTACTCCTACATGTGACTTCTTTAAAGACTTTTTTCCTGCATGTGAAGAGCATTAGTGACCCACTAGCCGAATGCAGCTGAGATAAGCTCCAGCACCCCACGCGACCCTGTAAGGGACAAGCGGTAGAAAATGGATGGATGGATAGCCTATCAATCAGACTCTCCATTCAATACTGAATTTCGATTTATGACATATTCTATATTATATTAAAGATCCGTGCACAAGTTGGTACTTGCAGAATATTTGGAAAACTTTAATAAACAATGCAGCAAAGGACACAGAAGCTCCATCATCAACTCCTAATAGAGGTTGAGGAGGTGTGTGATCTTCAATCAACAAGCACTAGCCAGCACTTTATTTGTTTGCAAGACAATGTTTTATTTTAGCTTCACATGTTCAAATGCTTTGGAAGAAGTTGCCAAGGCAACAAGAGAGATGATATTGCACTTTGCGTGATGAGAGGAGGCGGTCATTTGCTTCTGAGCAGGGGGTCGCAACCGCCCCCGCCCCATTAGAGGCTAATCCTCATAGGTGAGGCTGCCGTTATTGTGCTGACGCTTGCTAGTGTTGTCTACACACACACTTCCATCACACAACACCATAGGCTCATCAGTAAGCCTGCCGGGGGTAAAATGCATCCCACCCCTATACTGGGCGACTTCTCCGCCAGCCAACAGGTCCTCTCATAATCCTATTAAAGGCGCTCATCTGTGACGCATTAAGAATGTGCCACTAGGTCCAAGAACACAAACCCTCTGTGTCCCAGGACTGCCCACACAAAGGACTACTCCATCCTGCCATGTTTCTTTTTTCAGTCAAATAATAAACAGTAATGGCACCATCCCTCAATTGAATCAGTTAATTAATCAATCATGCTTTTCAAAGCATTTTAGAGTATTATAACATAAGTATCAAATGTTATGACAAAGCAAGGACACACATATGGAATTAAAAATTCCAACAAGCACCCTCCAAATCATAGGAAGTCTACCTGAAAGAGTGGAAGCTCATATAGCTGCAAAAGTGGGAAGAACTTTGTATCAGTATTTGTACTTCCTGTATGGAATGCTGAATGTGAAGAAAAAAAGCTCAATCCTAATCTCAATGTGGACAAGCACTCTATTGAAAATGTTCTATAGTTTTACCGCATTAAAATGCTTTTAAAGGGTCTCAAGAAAAATCGGCTAACATAAGTAGATTGGACCCCAACGGGTACTTTCATCCCGCCTCTCTCTTTAGGGTCCTTAGTGGCACCTAGGGGTGGAGGGGCAGTCTGGAGTGGCATGGATGAATTTGAGGAATGTGAGGAATTCACCTCGTAATCACGTCGCCCTCATGCTCGGGCGGTCACCTCACTCTTATCTCCCGATGACCCCCACACCCATGTAATTAGTAAACATAATGGCTAGCTATTCATTAGCCGGGCTTTTCCTCTTCTGCTCCTCCTTATTATCCTTTTTGCTGGCTGGAGCTGTTTAAAGAAAACCTTTCGATGAAATATCCAAAATGTTTCTTTAATAGCAGGACTTGGCGGAAACTACAACATGCAATACAAAGAATGTTTCCCTTTTGTCAGTCCACTTGCATCTGGGCAACGAGGTACAGTGACAAACTATAGCAAGCACAATGATTGGCAATTGATGTCTGCGCTGTCATGTAAGTTTCCGGAGTCATATCGAGAGCCGCCATGGATCTGAGTTTGTGTAGTTTATCAAACACAGGAAAAAGGAACACACGGACCAGCATTCCCCTCTTTGCTCGAGTGACATCCTGTTTGGACCGCTTGCTATTTTGCCAGCCAGGAAAACAGTACGAAGTCCAACTAGAGCACAAGGGCCTGCATTCCACATCCTGATGTACCACTCTCTACCAGTCATGGGGGGAACAAGTTGCCTAAAGCCTGTTGTCGCCACATTCCCTGATACTTTCCCAGTAGCTTTTGTCCTCCACATTTCCTGTGATAAGACTGTCCAGGAGGGATGAGAAAACTGATAGTTTCCGGGCGTTTTTCCCCCGTCAGCCCAGCGCTGATGAAGACTTTTCCGGACTGTACTGATAACAGAACTAAAGGGGTTACTTATTCCAAATATGGACTTTAAATTTTCCAATCATGCATGACACACTATACAGAAGACAGTTTGGGACATTAGTTGAGAATTTTTCGAGCAAAAATCTAAACTGTCTATATGCGTAGAGGCTGCATCCACAATGCAGACAAGCGGAAGAAAATGTATGGAAGTCCGTTCTCCATAGCAAATGTGCCTTGATATAACCTGTATTGTGAATGCAGCTGGGATAGGCTCCATCACCCCCGCAACCTAGAAGGGACAAGTGGTAGGAAATGGATAGATGAATTGGTACTACACAAAGGAAACTGGCCTGACTCTAGCACTATTCAAAATAAATACCATCATTAGCCTTACACAATGTGTTCATTTGTAGCCTAATACTCAAACCAGCATGCATGCTTGCCCTGAGGACGCTGTCCTCTCCAGATGTCAATACCTTCTGTGACCCTGATCCCTCCCCTTGCCACTGCACACATGGTACTGAGGGATTGTCCAATATAACAAAGGAGGATAGAAGGGGGGTGATGGGTCTGTGGAATAAGGGGAATAAGCAAACATTCCTGTCACAGTGGAGAGGTCTGGCTAGCAGGTTGAATCAGCTCACCCTTTAAAACGGCGCTCACTGCTCCCGAAAACATGGCTGGACCTCCCTGCACATGCATCACAAGGGACTATTTGGCCTTAACAGAGTTTCTCCTATTATCTGCTTTGTTGCTGTCATGTCTCTCAGACTCCTTAAACATTCAAAGGCCAATTGAGGAAGAAGAGATCTTCCAAGGTTGTCAGGTTTACCGCTCTTGGAAAACTTGGATGGGGAAGTAAACAAGTACACTAAAATGTTCCCAAATGTTGAGAAACATGCTAGAGACTATGGTCATATACTCCTACTTTGTATTTTTATTAATACATGTTGCCATGTATATAAGAGAGTCACTCTTTTATATTATGACTCCTCTTTTTATAATACCCTTGTCTATGTCACTGTCAACACAACTGGTCAAGGCAGATGGACGCCAATGCACAATGAGTCTGGTCCAAGCCAGTTAAATACATTGTTGTAAAGACTACTGAGCTGAATGCAGCAAAATATGTCATCTACTGGCAATGAAATCCACACAGTGTATTCACGTGGAATAGGAAATGCCCACAGTATTATGGATCCACGCAGAAATGTTCATGTTGCGAATAAGGCTACTCACCTATATGGCAGCGCGGTGACGTCGGCGTATCCGAGACCAATAATACTTGAACGCCGGGGAGAGAGCCACACTTCACCGCGTCGAAGTGCACATGTTGCCGAGGGGGGAACCATCAGCATACGGAGGACGCCCGCAAGGGTCAGTGTGACGTCGCACCTGCTGTGGTATCCAACCGCTGGATGCGCTGCACTAGGCGGTGTCACCAACCGTGGTCGTTACGCTCTGAAGACCCCTGCCGAAACTCCTGCTCCCGCCTCTCGACTGCGTCGGCTCTGACGTCTCTCTCCGCCCTCCAGGCAGTCAGCCGTCGGGGTTTTGGTCGCGACGGTGCCACCCACCGAGTGAGGGAGGACCGCGCGCGCGAGTACGGGGAGAGAATTTTAATGAGGCTCGCTGCTGCAGAGTGGAGCGTTGCAGCGGACCGGCGTCTGGTCACCTGACAGCCAGGACATCCCTGCTCAACCTGTTGCTTGTCGTCCTGAATGCAGAACAAGTCTATGAATAGCACCACATAAGTTTATCGGCAACTATATTTAAAAGCAATTAAAGAGCAAGATTAAGACAATAACGCTCACCTTTTCTGCTCTTTATCTTGCACAACTTTGCAAGGAGCCATCTGTGCACATTGCTTTTGCACAACCGCCTTTTCTTCCACTATTCTCCAAGTGGCGCCCTGCGATTAAACAGTAAATCACCTCCGCACACAGTCAATGCGTTAACAAAATAGGCTGCTTACTGCACAAAAGACAGCCAGAAGACAAGAGGTGAGAAAGATGCGCACGTATCTGATTTAGGATCCAAATTAAAGAGCAAAAAGCTACGCCAGCATTAAGATGTACTTCCCCCTGTTGACCAGCCCACGTCATTGCATCTAATAACAAAGCATGACTTGACATTTTGAGCAGGGCCTTGGCGTTATCATCAGTTGCAGTCTGCAGCGACTGCAGTCTTTCTCATTACAATGCAACAGAGAGACATGACAAGTGCTACACTTACTTTATTTCACTGGCGAATTAAAAAAACAAACATCTTATGTACAATATATTTTGAGACAGTATGAGGGGTTAGATTGCGGGAATGTGTGTAGTAGTGCGGGTATTATTGGAAACGAGACTTTTTCAGTCTGGATTTGTCGTCTGCTGCTTTGCGTTTACGTGACGGTGTGGTTGGCGCCTCTTCTGTGGGACATTCAGTGAGGAGGTAAAGCTCCATGGCAGGGATTGGCTCCTGCAGGGAAGCAGATAAAATAAATCCTGACATAAAACTGTCTAAAGACAAAGAAATTGCACCAAGCTGATTTAGCTGCTTACACTGGTTTGTTCACGACATGACGCATGATGATATGAGTGAGTGCATGGGGAACTTGTCTTACCTGCATGAGGTAGTCTGCGATGTACTCAGGCTTTAAGCATGTGACTCCTTGGGCAGAGGCCACTGAAACGTCGACCCTGAAGTCTCCCGGTCTAAGTCGACTGAAGTCGGCAAAAAGGTGAGTAGCCTCCTTGTACATGGAGGGGGATGGGCTTGACAGGACCTGCAGGGGAAAGAAAAAAGAACAGGTAAAAGCTAAAAGGGACTGTAGCATTTAGGTTGATAATGACGTGCAAACAGCAACCTTTGCCCCGCCCGACTGCAGCAACCGCCTAAAGCCAGCTTCTCGGTTCTGGTCGATGTTCAGCATAACACTCCATCCACTGAAAGCTCCCTAAAAAACACATTGCTATAAACAGATTGCTCTGACGGTTTAACTAGTAGTACATATTTCAGATGTATTTTAGCATTTTGTATAAGGTAACACATACTTCATTTTCAGAGGGTCCCTGCAGGGCTTTTCTCCAGCGCATGGCAGCTAACGCCAGCCGCCTCTGCTGGGAGCTAATGGATGACAACGCATCTAGGATGGAGCTACTGCCCCACTCATATGCCTCCTCCTAGAGCACACAACAAAAACGGTATGACAAATAATTCACATTTTAATATTGAAAGGTGTTGTTGAATAGCCAACCTGTACGTAGTGTCCCACAGATCGGCATGCCTCCAAGTAGGAGCAATGTAGGATCCATTTGCCAGCAGCCATGGCTGCCAGGTACTTTTCGTTGCGCAGGGGTGTCCCGACTATGATGTGGGAGCAGCTGGGGTCAAACGACTGTTTGTCCAACACAACGCCACCTACAGGCAGATCAGACACAGAGTCAAATTCTTGATTCAAAACACTAAGAGCCTGATTTACTAAAGGTTTGGGTGTACTAAAACATGTGCAAACCTGATAGCACACGCAAAGCTGATCTACTAAATGTGTGCAAAGTGGATTGTGTCTGGTAAGTCAGCAGAATAAGGCGTGCAATCCATTTTGCGTCTCTGTTCATCAACATGTAAAATATATGCGGATCAATACTGGGAGAAGAAGATGCTAATTATTTAGCACGTGCAATGTAATTTATCAACACTAATCACCGTATTGCGAGCACTTTTTTGCGTTGTATTTGGCATGTGTCAGAAGGATGTGCAAACTAACAGTTCGCGCTGCACAGAAAGCCGATGGACAGACCAGAATCCTCCGTCCTATGTGTGCGTTTCAACACATTTGGACGGTCAGATGTAAAAAGATATTAGACATGTCATCTATTTTGCAACATTGTTTTATAATTTTATATCTCCTACAGGATTGAATGACTTATTAAAACAAATTCAATTTATGCATTTTGGTGTCATTTATTATATTTCAATGACTTTTGTTTATTTCACATCAAATATATTTCTTATATGAAAAAATTTCTTTATGTATGCTTTTTTTTGCGTCTTGAGCTGGAGTAATTGCAGCCTTTCTCCAATGAGCGCATCTTAGGTGCTAAAAAATTAAATGTGGTGTCATTATAGATGCACCGCAGGACTGTCTAACATGACTATAACAAGTGGTACATGTCTCCTGCATGTTTGAAAACAGGTGGGGGCATGATAACATTAATCCATCCATCCATCTTCAACCGCTTCAACCTCCAGGGGAATCCCGAAGTGTTCCCAGGCCAGAGAGGAGATGTAATCCCCCCATCTGGTCCTTGGCATGCCACGGGGTCTTCTCCCAGTGGGACGTGCAACAAGGACCTCCCTAGGAAGACGCTCGTGAGGCATCCGCACGAGATGCCCGAACCACCTAAGCTGGCTCCTTTCCAAGCGAAGGAGCAGCAGCTCCACTCCGAGTCTCTCTCGGGTGACTGAACTTCTCACCCTATCTCTAAGGGAGATGCCAGCCACCATTCTGAAGAAACTAATTTTGGCCGCTTGTATCCGCGATCTTATTCTTTCGGTAATGACCCACACTTCATGACCATAGGTGAGAGTAGGAATGTAGATAGCTCGGTAGAACGAGAGCTTTGCCTTCTGGCTCAGCTCTTGTTTCGTCACAACAGTGCGGCAGAGAGACTGCAATACTGCCCCAGCTGCTCCGATTCTCCAGCTGATTTCCTTCTCCAACTTTCCCTCACTCGTGAACAAGACCCCGAGATACTTAAACTCCTCCACCTGGGACGGAATCTCGTTCTCTACCTGGACTGTACAAACCATAATAACATGAATCTGCAGTAAATTAATGTCTCATTGGTGATGACCCATATACTGTAATACACTCAACAAATCTCATATGTTAGTAAACCTCAGTTTTAGTAAATCGCACGCAACACACCCACTAATAGTACACGTTACTTTATAGATGCACATGCTGTTTACCGCGTTGTGTTTGGCTCTTAGTAAACCAGGCCCTAACTGTTCTACTCTTCATCAAGGACTTACCAAGCTCTTCTATGAGTTGACTGTAATCGATGCGTTCTTGAGGACTGAGGGAAGACAGCTGGAACCTCGGCGTGTCTCTCTCTTTCTTGCTCTCCTCCTGGGAGAAACAAGCTTTTAGCCTCCACATACAATCAGTCGTTAGAAGCACACATCCAGGTGCAACCTCACCTCTGGTTCGGGAGCCACTTGAGGGTTAGCGAGGGGGAAGGCGATGCTGGGGGCTTCAGGAGTCAGGATGTTATTCTGTGGCATCGTGACTTTCTTGCCTATCTGCTGGTCGATGACATCACAAGCCGCTAAAAAGGTGGGAAGAACATGAACATTGAATTTGGGACAGCCTGACTCAGTATAGCAGATTTTTTTTTACCATGAGTTCCCAACACACATACCCATCTCTACAAGCTCAGAGTCGGTCATGGAGTCTTTGAAATGCGTCTCTTTTTGCATTGTGGGTTGCGGGGGCGGCACCAGGGGCTCTGAGTGTTGTGAGGGACTACCGGGCCACTGGAGATTATCAGCGAGCTTGGCCCTCTCTTCCCTTGCTGTTGGATCATCCCAAAATATCTGCTCACTCTGGGAGGATTCTGTATTACAATCTATCGCTGCTTCCCGAGAGACCCTATGAAAGAATACATCACAAACTGTACGCCACTGCAGTTCGCCTCCATATTTCAAACATTTTTGGCTCTTTACCTTAATGCTTCCAGGGTGCGACTGCTGCCGCCGTTGCGTCCAGACTTGCTTCGCTCAGGAGTGTTGGTGCTCGAGTTGGCGCCTGCTGACCCCATACGACTTAGACGCATTGATGTACGTCTCCCTGTCGCCAGCTTTGTGGCCGACATGATCTCTTGAAGCTGTCTTTGCAGATTTTCTCTCATCTCTAGAGTCTGGGAAATATCTTCAGACAAAAAAAAAATCATACAAAGTTTACTCACTCATGCACACGGGTTAGTGGGAATTAAACAAGAAATTAATTCACCCACCAGTCCTGTCTGCTTCTTGATCGCCACAGCGGGGGGTGGAAGGTTCTCCAACAGCCTTGAGACATATGTAAATGTTATCTAAAAAGATACTCAGATATCCAAGTTCACATCTAAAAGCATCACCAAGGGGAGCTGTATCAACAATTCTGTTCATTATATGCAGATGTACATAAAAAAAGTACTGATGTCTGGACACTTTTGCACGACAATTGAGCTCCCCTATTTGCAAGGGTTACGTTCCTCTACAAACAACAACAAAAAAAACAATTAAAATCCCCAAAATTGCTTATTTGTTGATACTCTAAACCCGAGAATATGCCTCCCAGTTACTAAACACATTTTAAATTTCAAATAAATCTGTTTGATTCAAAGCTATAACACCCTTTTCCCCTAAAAATAGCGCCATCAAGCCACTTTCTGTTTAAGTTACCAATAAAAAACAAATTCTTCAGAATTTAAAGCAGGGAAAACACATGAGCGAATATGCTAAACTGCATCATCATTTCATGTTTTAACCTACTTTGTCATCTCGGGCTTCGGTGATGTCTTGGAGTTGTGTTCGTGTGAAAGGTGGAGACCTCTGGGAGCTGCTGGGAACCTGACTGAGGTTTAGACTCATCTTGGGGTTGTAGGTGAAAGGATACAGAGACTCTGAAACACGTTTCTGCTCCTCTGCGCACTGCACAAGATGACAAAGGGTGGTTATTTGTTCATAAGCCTTCCAGTTAAAGATAACAAATGAACACCAGACTGGTATTGCTCGTGTGTCAGTTATGCTACAGAAAACATACAGCTTGCAGCCAATACTGCGAGACCACATGCAGCTTCCTCTCCTTCACTGCTTTATATTCTCGACTGTTGTCTCCCACTCGGCCTTGGTAGAGGTAGTGAGTCACAGTGTCGTCACAGGCCCACCTTGACAGACACAATAATGTTTGTCAACATGCTTCTTTGCATTCAAAAGAAAGACAGTTGGCAGAGGTTGTGACCACCTAAAGTCGGCTCCAAGCGAGGCGGCCACGGCGTTCAGTTCGCTCTGCATCTTACTCAACTTTTTCCCCACACAGATCACAAGGCCTGTCAGTGGGCCCGCCTCCTTTTCTGGCACCTTGAAATATTGAAGCGGTAGAAAAAATGAACATGAAGGATTTGGACTGTTGACCCACAGCCGATGTCGCTAACCTCCTTCCTGGTTGTGATGAGCTGGGGGCTAGCAGAGGCTGCTTGCATGTCGGAGATATCGTTATTGCAGGTGCTGTTGGCCAGCGCCACTTTCAGGTTCCGGTTGATGACGTCTGTAAGTGGCGTCTCTGCCCTCCGGCCAGGTTTGGATGTCCCACCTGGAGTGTCGAGTGCTCCTAAGGCATCCTGCACAGAAGTAGTCAGAGGACAATCTAATACCAAAGCACAATTTGCAACTTCAAAATGAGTTAAGTGACCTTGATATTGAAGGAGGGCCTGAAGAGCTGATCTGTGCTGAGAAAACGAGAAGGCGTGTCCAGCTGCAGTGAGGGTTCCTTGCAGAGAGAGTTCTTTTTACTGCCCTCATGGTTTTGTCTAACATCTTCCTTGGATTTTGTCTCATTCAACACAGACCGGAATACTTTGCTCTGGAAGCGTCCTAAATCTAATGGAGTGACCGCCTTCCCGCTCTGTAGACCAAGTAGGGGGATCTCTGGAGAAGAGCGTGCCGGCGGAGCCATGATTGTTCTCTGGGAGGCACCGACAAAACTCCCATCCTCCACATCTGTAAAAAAAATATATATAATTCTAGAACACATGTGTGACGTTAATCAGCGACAACTTTCTGTAACCTGGAGAAGCTGGCAGATCAACCAGGAATCGCTCCTCCGCCGCCCGCTTTCCGGTTCTTGCCGATGTCATTATCCAATGCATGGTGACCGCTGGAAGGCCCCACTTTTTTGCTGCCTGGTACTTCGTGCCATCTGGGCTCTCCAGCACCAAATGAGTGCTTGCCAACATTCCTTTTTTCTGGTTGGGCAGGCGCACAAAATAGTCCTGGACACTGCAAAATGGGGGAAAAAGCATAGCAAACTTGCTCATGGACATTAGATTGAGTGACGGCGGCTGGCATACTTGGCTCCCAGGTGTTTTGCCAGCTCCACCAAGGACTCCCGCTCTGCTCCTGTGAACTGGCTGACAGACAGGACACAATCCTTGAGAGGAAAACATCCATCCATCACAGCAACAGGAGCGAAGAGAGGATTGGAAGAGATCTCCAGAACACTCTCTCTCTCCACACACATGGCCTGTTAAGACAACCACACGAAAAACATTTTTTCCAAATTCCAATCTAGCACAAAAGTGAGTAAAGCTATGCACTCACCAGCCATGTGTCCGTGACAACCTCATCCACCGTGGCCTCAACAGTACAGCCTAAGAGAGGGACTACAGCGTAGTCGGCGACGGTGCGTGTACGGCTCACCAGCACCCGGCCTCCGTTCTCTGTCACCATCTGAGAGAGCTGGGCCTCGGCCTCAGGGCCAAAACCCTGCAGGAGGAAGCATTTCCCAGCAAAGAGGCCTGCCTCGCTGGGCTCTTGCATGGTCGAGTCAGATTCTGGTCTCACACTGTCGTTATGGGTCCAGGACTGCAGCCGAGGCTCACAAGATGCATCCATGGACCTCCTGCTGTTATGCACGGCTGGCGGCGGCATGTCAACTTGAAAGAAAACATACCAGCATACCTTTACTACCATGCCCGCACAAAAAAAAAATATATATATTTTTTTAAACATTTGACCTTCCGTGTCTTAGTAATATATTTTAAGTGATAGTTACTCACCGACTGTCGGGTCATCGTCCATATACTGTGACAGCAGGTCCTCCTGTGCTTGCTTCTCCCTGGGAGTGCTAGGACTTGCTGCTGGGGTTCCTGCTGAGAGCCTAGTGGCAGGGGCACGACAAGCCGGTGCAGACACTACTGCTGGGGAAGGAGGTAGACAGTCAGGGTGGAGGAAGCCTTCTTCTGGGAGGAGACGGCCTTTGGTAAAGCTATCCAGCAGCCACTGTACTGTGACCACGTGAGGTCTGAAAAAAGTGACATCAAAATTAAAAAACATTTTTCAAAGCAACAAGTGGACGTGTTGTAAAAGTGAGGCCGACCTGTGACTGGTTTTGGAGAGAAAATGATTGAGGTCCTGGTCTAGTTCTCCCATTACAACGTGTGTGAGATCATCACTGGGCTGGTTGAAGCGAAGACCCCCTGCCGCGTTAACCACACGCCGCAGCTTTTCCAGCTTCTTCATGGGCAGGCCGCAAAGATACAGCTGCGATCAAAAAGTATGAAACTGGAAAGTTGACACTGGAACGCCCACACTTGTTTGTGATCAACCGTATTGACCACTTGCCTTACAGCCGTCCAGGATATCGTCTGCTGGACACGCAGTCAGATCCAGACTCTCTGTGGGGTCCGGAGCTTGCACACGGCTGACGGTTCCATTCGTGAGGGCTGTGTCATTTATTGTCATGCTGGCGTTGACAGAGATGTGACTCAAACCCAACAGAGATGGACCCTCTGGAGTGAAAATTACAGCATCGGTTAGCTCACGGTTGTCTAAAGTGCGGCCCGGAGATTGTTTTTCATTGCCCCTCAACATTAATTAACTAATGAAATACATCATTTTATAGTACACTACTGCTCGCAATGTGTGGCCATCTGTAGAAAAAGTTTGGACATTAGATAGTTTGTAAAAGAAAGATGTAGCGATGCAGTGTGGACTGACCTTCCTTCTTGCTACTGTCGGTGGTGGGCGTAGACGTGTGTGGCCGAGTGCTTTTGGATGCATTGCGCTCCACGGTGTAGCGGGATTCATCCTGACAGGAGCCCTTCTCTATGCAATCAAAGAGCCAGTGTAGAGACACGCAATACACATTCCATTTGCGTGCACACTCGTACTTCTGACCTGCGGCAAAACAAGACTGATAACATTGATGTGTGTCTGTGTGTGTAGTGTTGGAAAAAAATCTCGTCTGACTTGCCTGATGGTTCGCTAACGATGAGGTGCGTGCACTCGTTCATTTTGAGCTGACCTGTGTATATTCCGCCGTGCTGTTCACAGAGCCGCTGTACCTCTTTACGTTCCGTGCTAGACAGACCTGTCACACACACGGTACAACCTTGCAGCACGGGACAAAGATAGTCCTCCACAGCGAGCTCTGTGTATCTGAACAGACTGATGGAGGCAAACATATTTTAACGTCTATTCCTGATGCATGGATTCACGAGTGATGAACTGTGTGTTGATGAAGAGTACCTGTCCTGAGATTTCTCCCAGCAGGCTCTGACCCAGGAGGGAAGCAGGATGGGTTTACCCAGGCTGGCAGCCACAAGGTATTTTTTACTGCCCACCTCGCCTGCAATCAGGTGAGTGACGGACACGTTGAGGTCAAGATAGCTTCGCCCGCCCATGAGCTGCACTAGATCCATCACCTCTGCCTGCAACCAGAGAGACACAAACATCAGGGACAATTATCACCAAGATTCCACGCAACTTAAGGAAGCAAAGGCTACCTGTAAAATTGACATCGGGTTAAATGGGCAACTAAAAAAAGCCTAAATACTTGCTGTCAAAGACATCAAGAAAACTGGAAAAATTCTATAGATGACATTACAGAAGAATACATCCTATGGAAAAATGAAATACAACACAAAGACTTGATGCAGTTCGAACCTTGACTGTAACCACTCTACGATAATAATACAGTATAGATTATGGGTTTTCAACATCCATCCATTACTACCGCTTGCCCCTTTTCGGGACCGCGGGGTGAGCTGGAGCCTATCCCAGCTGCACTCGGGCAGTAGGCAGGGTATACCCTGGGCAAATCGCCACCTCACCGCAGGGCCAACACAGATAGACAGACAACAATATCATTACCAATATGTTATTGCTTCATCGATATCCAGTATTTACTGCCTTTTGCATTTCTGTCAACATTTTAACTTAGTATTTAATTGTCTTTATGGAAGCTAACATATTTATAATAACTATGTATTCCTTTTTTTTCTTCTCTTTTTACCATTTTTCTTTCTTGCTTATCCTTAACACTGCACAAATTATATACTGCATTTTTCCCCTTGCTTTGCTAACTGGTATATTACTTTTTCAACACTTTTCTTTCATACATCACTGCTTAATCTATATCCAGAATGTATTTATGAATCCTGCGTTTTTGCCCAACTCTAACAGTACAGTTCATCAATATAAGGTATACTTATTAATTTATCCATAACATATTTCATTACTTATCTTATTTTGTATTTATCATTAATTATACTTCTCCTTTTTTATTTACTGACTACATTTTATTTGTATTTGGTTATTTGCATTGTATGTCTTCAGCACCTTTTCAGTTATCCTTGCAACACATTATCTATTCTTTTCTGTTTGGCAAACCAAATACTGTAAGTGTCAACATGTAAAATGTACGCTGTGAATTAATCATCAGTAATAGACACGGAGAAGGGATAGGATTAGGTCAACTGTTTCTTCCTACTCCTTTTCAGACCAGCTTAATTGTGCAAATCACATCATTTCCCATAATAAACCTTTTTTTTTTTTTTTAAATCAGAGGGATTGATGAACTAACCCGAGTTGCTTTATCCAGGCTGGTACATGAGATGGTGACATCGGCCATGGCCATGTTGTGGACAGGTTTCTCTGCTTTGGGAACACAGCGCTGCTGCTGCAGGCAGAACAACACCACCAAAGGACTGACAACCCGGCAGCCAAGCTACAGGATGAACCATTAAGAAGGACGATAATACAGTATGTGTTAAATCCAAGAGTAAAGTCGGCAGAATATGAATATGAGACAATATCATACATTCTTGCAGTGCTGGAAGGCAGGAGTGTTGAAGTCACTAAAAACAAATAGAGACTTGTCCTTCTGGTCCATCTTCAATACAGTGTCCTCATCGATCCTCTTAAGATACTTTTCCGACTGCAGCTCTAAAATGGCCTGTAAATATCGAGAAAAAACACAGTAATAAACAGCTGTAAACTAAGACTTGTGTATGTTGTGTGTCAGTTGACGGCTCACCTCATAAGACTTGGCAGCATACTCTGACTCCTGTCCTTTACTTGCCACAAACTTAACAATGAAGCCTTCCTTGTCTCCGATGGACATGATGATGCCTAGGAAACAGGAGGATGTAACCATTTAAACACAACAATACGTTTAACTTAGCAGCAAAACTGTTAGCTATAGCTCGGTTAGTATGATACTTTAAAGCAAGTCATCCTACCTCTTTCAGGTAGACCAAGGCAGTCCAAAATGTTATATATGGAAGAAATAGTCCAAATATTTGTTTCTAATTTTTCATTTTTTTTAAAACTGTGTAGAAAAGAACAGATTTACCATACAGCTTTAGCATTTGCCGGTTAGCTAACATTTGAAACCAACTTAACTTTAGAATTGGTATGTTGTGTTTATATCAACACAAATGGCGTCAGGGACGTACAGAATATAGTGAAAATCAGCTGACAATAGTTATTATCGTTAATGTGTTGAAAAGAGCCTCAAAACCTTCTTGTTGGGATTCGCGCCATTACGTCACTACCGGTTTTACAATCTAAACAGGCCGAATGGAGAGTGCATCTAACGACCAAACGTTCCTAGGAAACAAACGTTTAACTATTACATGTTTGCTGTATTGTAATACCCACAAGCTTTGATTTTTTTAAATACAAACATACATATACATTTTTGGGAACGTTCATTAAATATCATGTAGGTATAATAATTAAAAAGAGCAATCATAATTCAGTCACTTCCGGTGTTACATGCAAAATAAGCCGAATAGAGTGACTCTAAATCAGGGGTCGGCAACCCAAAATGTTGAAAGAGCCATTTTCGACCAAAAATTCAAAAATAAATCTGTCTGGAGCCGCAAAAAATTAAAAGCCATATTACATACAGATAGTGTGTCATGAGATATAAATTGAATTAAGAGGACTTAAAGGAAACTAAATGACCTCAAATATACCTACAAATGAGGCATAATGATGCAATATGTACATATAGCTAGCCTAAATAGCATGTTAGCATCGATTAGCTTGCAGTGACCAAATATGTCTGATTAGCACTCCACATAAGTCAATAACATCAACAAAACTCACCTTGGTGCATTCATGCACAACGTTGAAAGTTTGGCGGACAAAATGAGACAGAAAAATAAGTGGCATAAAACACGTCCTAGAAAGTCGGGAGAAAGTTATACATGTAAACAAACTGCGGTGAGTCCAAGGACCGCAAAAATTAGTAGGACAAAACGGCGCTCGCCAAATATTAGAATCAGTGAAGCATGTTTAATATAAACAGTGTGCTTTATAACAATTAGGGAGATTTGTGTCATGTTTGTCCTCCTACAGAAACCATATTAAAACAAAAAATATATTTTTTTCCCCTCATCATTTTCCATTTTTAAAAAAGCTCCAGAGAGCCACTAGGGCAGCGCTAAAGAGCCGCATGCGACTCTAGAGCCGCGGGTTGCCGACCCCTGCTCTAAATAGACAAAACATTCCTAGGAATCAAACATTCATCTATTAAAAGTTTGATGCGTTGTAATATCTATAAGCTTCGATTTTTTTTTAATACAAACACAAATAAAAATACATAGCTGCGGACTTTTTTGTTTTAGATATGTAGGTATATAATAATCATTACCATGAATTGATTAACGTGGACCCCGACTTAAACAAGTTGAAAAACTTATTCGGGGTTACCATTTAGTGGTCAATTGTACGGAATATGTACTGTACTGTGCAATCTACTAATAAAAGTCTCAATCAAATCATTCAACCACACTGTATGTCTACAACTTAATATCCCCGTCAATTAAATTTCAGGGTTTTCACTAATTCATAACGGCTTTCAAATTCTAAACTTATGAAAAAAAAGACAATGAACACTGTGGGTTCCCTTTTATTCTTAAAATTTTATGTACAAGTGCGACTGATTATTTGTAATGTACATTCAATAGAATAGAAAGTTTATATACGCAATATTACATCGAACATTTCACAGACTGCACTAGTCTTTCACACACATTCAACATTATTCATCATGTGCACTTGGCCGAATGTCATTTCCGAGGGTTATTATTCACTTAATTCTTGTGCCTTACGCATATTGTGGGATAGATAATTATTTTATAAAAAATTTGGAGGGGGACATCCTGAAGATCCTTGAGGTAAACCATGGGGGACAAGTCTCTTCAGCAATTTTCATATTTTCTTCTTGTTCGGAGTAGGAATCCATTATGCAGGCCTGACAAAGACGTGATGACGTAAAAAGTTCACTGGCATTAAAACCGCTGAGGTTGAGAATTCAGTGGCTAGTGCTACCAATCAGGGTAATGGAAGAAGACGACAATAAAGGAGAACTTATACTTGTCAAGTCTTACAAGTCTTTCTTGTGGAAAAAAACAATAACTGGAGTAAAAAATATATTTATACAAAAAGTAAACTATTCTGTGTGACATTGGAAGAAACAGAGAATCACAGAAACAAAACATCTGTTAAGACAATTTCAAAAAATTTATGAGTGCCAGTTGGAGGGTAGGTGGAGGTTGGTGGTGATACAGGAGAAGGCGTCAAAGTAATTTTGGTGTGACCGTCAATGACATCCTTCTGTCCTCTCCGTTCCCGCATGTCGGGAAGTCTAATAGACCCGGTGAGCTTCGGCGGCCATAGGGCTTGCAGGGCGGTCTAGGTGCCTGAGCCTGACTGTACTGTGCAAGCGTGTCCGTCAGCCTTGGTCTCCGTGGTCGGTGTCCACTGGTGGTGGGACGCTGGGCATTACCGGTGTGCCGCTTCCTGCTGCTGTAAGGTAACCTGCTACTCCTGGCCCTGCAAGGGGCAGGGAGATGGGTCAGAAAAGGTGCAACTCGACAGTCTAATTAGTTAAAAAATGGTTTTGATGTTAGTAAATAAGACTTGGCATGCAGAGGCCAATCAATGCACAGATGGAAAGATGGGAATAGAATGGAGTGGTAAAGACACTATGGAGGCCAGTTGGAGGTCAAAGTCTACCTGCATTTGTGCAACAAAGAGGAGGGCTTTAAAGGCCCGCCTCAGCAGTCTAGAGCCCACCTCGGAGTGGGCTGCTGGCGGCCAGGAGAGAGGGAGTGGAAACCCCTGAGGAGGAAATGTTGAGGACAGAAAGGACAGGAAAGGCAAAGCCAGAAAATTCAGGGAATTGGAGAGTTTGAAACAAAGGTGCTGGATTTAAGCGTGTGTGAGGAATCAGCCATAAAGTGTGTGTTTTTTGATTTTTAGAATAAAGAAAAGCACATACAGGTGACCACAACCTACCTTTATGACCGTATTGTGTTTACCAACAGAGTGAATCTATAAAAGTGATCTACCTGTTAGGTAGCCTGCAGTCTGAGACTCGGAAATGAAGAGATCATGTTTCTGGTCCTTGAAGGCACTCCATACTGCAGATTTTGCTAGTATTTCGTTGACCTGCAAACCATATAACAAAAGATACATCACTCGGGCTGTTAGACAGGAATGTCCGAACATTTTTGACTAAGAGCTGCATACTAAAAAAAATCAAAAGATGCAGTAAAGCCAATTTTTTTGTTTTTGTTTTGTAAAAAGGACAACAAATTACACATTCAAAGACGAACCTTTGTGTTAATATTAGGTATTAGTGTCAATATATTTTACCAATTAAAATTTAAACGGGCTCCTGGGTCGCACTTTGAACTCTTTTCAATTTGGTGGTCAAGCATCCTACCTGCTCTCCATACTGCAGACTGCGAGTCATAGACTTGAGAGCCTTTACAATCTGGGCCTTGGTCGCAGAGGGGTTGTGTAGGGTCTCCAGACCAATTCCTTCCAGAAGCTTTAAAAGGTATGGAACCAGCTCGACCCTCAGAGCCTGAGCAGCAGAAAAAAGGTCGACTGAGGCAATACAGAACTCAAACAAGGTAATACTGACATAATATGGAAAAAGGGGTACCTGAGCTACGAGTTCTGTCTGCTCCTTCTGGAACATGCGGTTTAGCGCCTCACAGGCCAGCCCAGCCATGTCTGCACGGACCTTCATTCCCGTCATGAGAGGGCCGATGGCCTCAAGGGCAGCCATGGAGCGCACGCAGAGCTATATAAACACAATGTAAGTGAATATAACCTTTTTAAAGACCTTTATTGTGGGAAAATGGAAAACCCGTTTTGATTACCTCATTATCTGAGAGCACGTGGATGAGACGGATGGAGCTCTTCGGTATGGCGTTGTTCTTGTGGTTAAGTGCTGCTAAGATGCGAGGCAAGTGACCCAGGGGTGGGACTTGATCAGCGAGCTGAGTCTGTGTGCTGAACAGACACACTGCTGCTGTGGTGACGGTCTCCAGCGCCTCCCCCTGAGACCACATTGGATATATTGGAGTATGTGTGGCAAAAAAGGACACTTTAAACATCATTAGCTCACATTAGGGTTGTTCTTCTCTAATAGCTCTGTCACGGTTTCCAAGAGAGACACCAGGAACTCCCGAGGCTTGCGTAGCACCCAGCCTGGCTGAGCAATAAAGATGCGCAAGAATACTCCGCCCACTTCCAGCTCTCCCTGTCCAGCTCCGTAGGCCACAGTGAAGTCCTCCGGCAGCTGAACAGCAAGAGAATTATTGTCACATTTTTCATGACGTTACATTCAACACTGACTTGTCTTTCTGAACTTACTCTCCAGTTGACATCAGGATTATCTTTCTGCTGTTTAAAGTGCCTGGGAAGGAGACACACCATTTAAGAGTTAATAAGTTCAAGACTGACATCTTCACTCTACAGTATTCTATGGTGACTTACTCAATCATCATCTCCCGCACAGTGGTAGAAACTGTCTCTCTGGAGCTATCATTCCAAATGAGTTCAGGATTCTCATGTGTTCCCTCAAATATGTGCACTGCCGCTTCAGCGTTGTCCCGCATAGCATCCATGAACACTCCCGGAAGGAAACGAATCAGAGTCAGCCGAACCTGGCGGGTAATGGAGCCAAAATGTCATTTGATGTGGACTGATTTAGACTGGTGATTCCCAATCACTGCGCCACAGCACACTAATTATCCAATTTCACTTAGTTGGTCCAATTTCCCCCCCCTTACAAATAAATATATTTGTTAATCTATCTATACTAGAAACATATAGTGACAGAAATAACAACTAAATGTTCTTTTACTACATGGTAGAAAAAACAAAGTGTAGTACCTCAGTTTTCATACACTCTACTTTTGACAAAACATATTTCAGTTTTTTGGCAAAACATTACATGCAACAAAGTAGTCAGTTTGCCCACATATCATTCAGAGAAATCAACTGCCCAAACAAAGAGTTCCCCGTGTTGGTGACTTTTTATTTATTTCATTTATGGTTTCAAATGATTTTGATTTTTTTAAATCAGATTAATCAGATTTTGGAATTTGAATTAATCATGATTATACACAGCTTATTACTTGCTTCCATAATTAAAATGTGCTTTTCTATTGTTTTCTGCCTTTAAAACTACAACTATTCTATGTGCTTAGTGTTAATATTTGCGTGTATAAGGAACGGATTAATTTGATTTACATTATTTCTTCAGGGAAAAGTTGCTTCAGTTTCCGTACGATTTGTTTTTTGTCTGACCATTTGGAACAGATTACGAGGTACCACTGTCACCTGTGGCCATTCACACAACACAATAAATTGTGGAACGCTTGGTGGCGTGCCGTGAGATTTTTCACATGTAGAATATGTGTCTTGGCTCAATAATGGTTTGGAAACATAGATTCAGATGAGTAAGATGTAGATTGTTGGCAACACCCACCTTGGGCCCCACCAGCTTGTCTGAGGTCATTTTGGAGAAGAGCTCAGCTGTTTGTGTGCGAACCTGAGGGTGGGTGCAGTTGCAGAATAGATCCAGCAGGTAGATGAGAGCTCCTGTATGGACAAAAAACTCTGTGAGCATGACCAAGTTGTACATTTCACATGAATATGGCACACTCTATAGAAGAAAAAAATTACAGACCTTTAGCCATGGCCTCTTTGACTATTTTAGTGTTGGAAGTCAGTGCATGGAGGGTTTCCAACACCATTTGTCTGCCTAGAAGACAACATATTAACATTCAAGAACACAATGGAATAAAAGAGATTTTTTTTTTTGCAACCGGGTGACATCTTACTCGATGGCAGAGAGTGCAGCAGTAAAAGTAGGTTAGACAGCACGAGCGACTCTGCAATGTTGCTCACACATTCTTGATTCGATGTTACTGTGTTCACCACCTGCAGGGAAGCACAGAAGACTTACTTACATGAAGGAGGAGGATCTCAGACCTTAGATATTTGTTTTTGAGACATTAAGCACCTCCAACACTAGCTGCTGCACCCGGCCAGCTCCATGAACCCGCAAAAGGGAGAAGAGCAGCTTAAAATGACCAATGCATTCCGTCTCGGAGCCTGAAATTACAAATAGGGGTATTGCTTGGATTTACATGATGTCGCGTCCGGCTCATTAAATATGTGTGGGGTTGAAGCCAGTGTCTGTTCTCAATGGCGTCATTTAGCCTTTCTCAATGAAACATGCCCGCTGCTTGCTTGGTTTTCAGCTGTACGAATTGTTGAAATCGCAAAAAGGATAAACGCTTCTCCAGAGTTCCTCGAGAGGTAATCAAGAAGGGTGGAAGAGTGCAAGATTTTACTAAAACAACAAGAAAAGTGCCACGCCCATTGGAGCACACTCGAAGAATGCACAAGTTTAGTGATCATGCCGTTAAGGGTTTGTTTGTTGATATACTTTTCATTTTCAGTATTTTTCCATTGAAGTATTACTTTGATGTTATTTGTATTTTATCTTTTATCGGTGTTCTTAAAATGCATTTTTGCTTCAAGTGTTTTTTAAAGCACCAACTTGGCAAGTCTAAACAAAATATTGTAAATGTGAGCAAAACCTAAAAACCAAAGCCACCAATCATAAATGAAGCATTTAGCACATACACAATGTTGAGATCTATAGTTATAGTTTGATAAAGACGGGGAAAAACATGCATACTCAAGACAGAGCGACGTGCAACAACAACAAAAAAGCAACAAGCATGGCTGTGGACGCAAAGTTACATCATGAAATGCACCTTAGCTGAGCAAAAACGATGCATATTTATTTGGGACGGTCTTGATACCAATTTCCTTGACCCAGCCACACACAAAAGTTGTAGACCTCCATACTTTTCCAGGTTTTCATCTGTTTTGTCATGTAGAATGATTTCGGGAGCACAAGATAGTTCGATATGTGTGGGAACGGTTAATCCTTGATATCACTCAACAAATATTTTTTTGATAAAGTATATGGATCTATGCATAGGGGTGTCAAAAAATCTATTTTAGAATATTCGATTTGATGTCCAGCCACTTAGGCAAACCATATTGTTGATGTAGATTCCCATATCTGCTGTACAAATTTACTTTAAAAAAACTAACTATGGGATACTTTTTTTTGGCCTTATTTGTACCTGACTTCATCAAATGTTTGGGAATAATTTTATTAAATAAAACCAGTTTTCTTTTAAGTAATATAGAAATGGATCAGAGCGGTTCATCTATTTTATGGAGGAATGTCATTAATCATAGAACTGGCACCCAATGTTATCAAAAAGTGTTGATTTTGAATCGAGAATTGATTCTGAATCGAATTGTTACCCCCAAGAATCTAATCTAATCGTGTGGTGCCCAAAGATTCAGAGCCCTATTGCATAGTTTAACTTTTTGCTCGTATCTGCTTTTTGAAGAAAGATCCAGGCCCCTTTCATACTCAGACTGCTCGCGCAGATTGCTGCACAACAGCCATATTGGCTTGGTTGACCACCGCTGTTTTTTACTTCCGGGAAGAAGTCACGTGTCGGGATACAAGCAATTGAAAAGGGCTTGTACAACTTAAGATTTGTAGAGCAGCTTCTCACCGGGGTTGTTCTTGATGACGTTGCGTAAAGCCTCTAAAGCCATCTCTGCAAAGCGGAGTCGCTCAGCATGCTGCTGGGACTCTACCTTGTTGCTCTGACTCATGGCCAGCAAAGTGTGGAGGTACTGAGCCTGAGAGCCCACATAATCCAGCAGACTGGCTGCAAATGCTTTGGGAAACTGGATATAAAGAAAGTGTCAGTATTGCAAAGTTAACATTCAAAGTATGAGAGGGGAAATGTCAGTTAAATGCACTGGAAGAACTAACTTCAAGTGGGAAAGCTGGTTGTTCGTTGTAAACCCGTACGAAGATCTCCCCGACTATCAGCTCTTTGCTGTGCTCACTGAACACAAAATCTGCACCAAAGCTCTCATCGTTTTCTCCCTGTCATAAAGAAACACAGGTGAGAAAATAAATGAGCAAATGAATGTAAAAAGTGCCACTTTTACCCTTCTGATGTTTCCCTCTTGTTGACTCTCCAGGAACTCCAGCAGCTCGGCTCGTGTTCCATTATTCCATATGAGGTAGGGATTCTCAGAGTTACTGTTTAGAAGTTTCAAGACCTTCAATAATCAACAGAGAAAACATAACACTCAGACAGTGTTCCCTGCAGGAGGCCAACAACATGAACTATCCACTAGCTTGACTAACCTCAGCTGAGGTTCCGACTCCCAGCTTCCTGGAGATGTACGGTGTCAACATGGAAGCAAGGCTTTTGCGTACAGTGGGGTTCTCAGGCGGCGTACCCTCCACGCCGTTGGTCTCCGACACCGGATTGTTGTCGTCGGGGCTGTGCGGCGTCCTGAGGTAGCCTCCCAAGCGGCTGAGGGACATCAGGCTGAGTTTGGCCAGGTCGTTGGCCACCTGCTGCTGGTTGGTCTCCTGACTTGTTTTAACGCCGCTCTCCTCCAGAGTGTAATCGTAGTTGAAGAGATTGACCAGCAGGTGCCAGAGCACACCGGCATGGTATAGATGGGTCTGGAGGAAGAAATCCACGGCGAAAGAGCTAACGCACTGAACAGCCAGGGATGCAGTTTTGGGAAGAACCTGAGAAGAGAATACAAGTCAAAAAAAGTATCTTCTTAATCAGTCAATGCAGCAAATATCCTCACCTTTCCAAAATACAAGATGTGACAGAGGTCTCTAATGATGTAGGGCAGCTCAATGATCTTTTCTCTGCATTCCTCAAACTGTGCCGCAACACTGTAGCACCGACAGATGTGCCCGCACACCTGAGACAGATCAAAAATTTTAATTAATAAGAAAATTAGCTTTGGTATATTTGCCACTTCTATGACACGCAGTGTACCTGAACCGCCATGTCGTCAGTCTTGCTGGATGCAGTCAACACGGAGACACAACGCGAAAGAGCTTCCAGCAAAACCTGAGTGTTGACAGAATGATAAAAGGTTACAGTGGGACACACAATCATGGTGACATATGTTGTTTGTGTAAAAAAGAAACAAACAAAAAGCAGAAAAACATCAAACCTCAATGCCATTCTCGCGGCGAAGCTCCTCAGCGTTGAGCGCTGAACAATTGACGGTGTGGAAGGCCAGCTCAGCGGCAGCCGGGAGAAGAGGGGAGGTCTTGGAGAAGAGTTGGTCATCTTGGGTCTCCATCGTGATTGTTTTGATGAGCATTGGGTACCCAGCATATTTGTAGGGCTCCAGTTCTGTTCGGAAAGTGAAAGAGACATGTCTTATTTTCTGATATCCATACCTTTAGAGCCCCTCTGCATTCGCCCCCTGTCGGCAAATTTCTTGTCTCTGCTTTAAAGGGGCCTTATTATGCAAAACTAACTTTTTTTACATATTCGTACCTGCTGCTGTGTATTTGGGAACTGCACAAGCACCAAAAGTTTGAAATCAAACTGTGGACGCATTGCGAAGATATTTAGAAAAACAATGTTGCCTTCCTTCATACTTCCGGTAGAGATTTACCCAAAGTGCTTTGCGCGAGTCCTCCATTGTATTCTGACGATGTAGTCAATAAGCGCCTTCTTTTTCGCTATATGGGGCAGACTGGCTCATACATGCACATGCATTCTCCGTTGTTGCAATTTCTAATACAAAATAGCGTATAGCTCTAACTTATATCTGTAAGTACACTCTCAATGAAAGCATTAAAAACTACAACAAAGAGGGTGGGGAGAAGACGCTGTCCAAGTGGAGCCACAAAAATAAGACCGCCCACAAAACGGTGCATCCTGAAGAGACGGTCAGAAAGTGGCTTATAAATGGTCTGTAAAATATAATATGTGCACATTTTTGACCAAACAACCCTCATTACTTGTTATGTAGACCACAAAGAAGTGTTTTAAATGTAGACATTTTTTTAAAATATGGCCTTTTTAAATTGTAAATATTTTTAATGGCGGTATCTGCAGGGTAGAAGGAATGCTACAGCTATGAATCCAGCAGAAGGCACAGTCTCACAAGTCAATTCATTCAATGTTTTTCCTGCAGGAAAATGCTTTGAAAGGGTGTGATGTTGTGTAGTTGCACTAAGTTCAATACTGTATACTACTATATGTAATATTCTAAAGGGTAAAACATAATTAAAAATGTGTTTAATAACTGTGAGAGGCATATTAAAGTGTTAAAAATAAAAAAAATGGGCATTTTTAGGAATTTTTTGCCAGTCTTTCAACGTAAACATAACGCAGATCTACTTTACTACATACCTTGTTTGTGCCGATTGAAGAGGATGCTCTGAGTCTTGAGGATGAGAATTATGTTTTCTGGGTCAGGCCCATCTAGGATTCGGGCAGACTTTGTGCAGAGGAACTCATAGGCCTTGTTGACTTTTTCAAACATGTCCTGAAAGAGTTAATAGGGCAGACATAAAAGAATGCAAAGCAAAAGTGGTTATACTGTGTAAGAGGTGATGTTACACACTCTGCCATCAGGGTTCTTGTCAGGATGGTACTTCTGCGCCAGCCGGAAGTAAGCCTTCCTGATCTTGCTCTCTTCATGTCTTTGTATAAATGGGCATGAAAAATTTGTGATGTATAAGCAGCCATCAATAAAATCGAGGACAAAAATGAGACATTTACTCACGGTCCTTGTCCTTTGGGGAGGTTGAGGACATCGTAAGCATCATCTACAGACATGGAGGGAGGCTTCTTCTCTACCTCCCTCTTCCAAGCTTCGAGCGTGTCTTTAAGCAGCTTTACCTTGGGGGTTAACAAAGTTGAAGTGAAAAAGTGCCTACAAGGAACTAACAAAAAAGAAAATCAGACATACAGCATCTCGAATAGGCCAGTTGGGGAAGTGAGTGGCGTCACACAGGTGTCTGAGGTAGTAGATGTTGCAGAACAGCTCGTTGTCCAGTTGAGGGAAACTGATCACGGGAATGGGGCAGTACTGGTAGAGGGCACGCGTGTTGCTCTGCAGCCTTGGGCTGAAGTCCGCAATGTGGCCGGCGATCTTTTCAATCATCAGGCGCCTGAAAGAGAAATTACTCAAATCTAAGCAAGACAGCCTTTATTGACAGGCATTCAACTAATCAGATTCCTCTCTCGCCTCATCTCGCTGCTCCAAATGGCTTCGGGAGTGTCGAATTCTCCGAGAAAAATCTCAGAAAAGCGTTCTGCCTCATAGTTCTCCAAATAGCACACCATGGCTTCTGGAAGAACTGGTCCCAGAACACTCCGCTCCACAATATCCTGGCCTTTAGACTAGAGGTAGAGGAGCAACAAATAAGCGTTATCTCCAGGTGAGGATTAAATTTGGTATTTGACATATTTAACAATCTTACCTCCTCTGATTTAAAGGCTTGTTTCAGGTGTGTGTGCTTCAGGAACCTAAAACCAGATTAATGTGAGTTAGTTTATATTCTTTGTCTTCACTGAAGCTGGCAAAAAAACTCCTTGTTACCTGGCAACAGGAAGCACGTTGGAGCCAGTGTACATCATGATGAAGAAGAAGACTCCACTCAAGTACAGCCGCTGCAGGTTGGGATTGTCCTGCATTACCAGGTAGAGGACGTTGGCCACTTTTTCCACCAGAATGGGATCAAATGTCAAGAGCAACTAAAGAGAAAAGACGATAATCGGAATTCTTATTCAGAAAAAGGAGTGACAATTTTTTATCCCATTGTACCTGAACAATATGAGGAAGGCAAGCATTGTCACTTATCATCCTCTTGATCTTTGGCAATGGACGAATGATGGCATTATCTTGGTCCCTAGAGCCAAAAAAACAAAACAATAGTCATGATAACTATGCCAGAATATTATGATGATGTATACAAAAAGCCCCAGAGACCTGCTGGGATAGTAGGAGCACATGGTGATGAGCATATTGAGGATCAGGGTCGCCAGGTCCGACTCGTTCATCACCGCCTGCCCCGTGGCCAGAAGGCACCACTTCAGTTGCGGGATTGCCTGCAGGGGGCGCCACCCATCCATTCCCTGAGCCCAACACCGCGTCTTGGCAGTCAAGGTGCCGTTGTTCCAAAACTCCTGCATCTGGTTATGGATACAATTACATATATGCATCACATATTTCCAGTTTCTCATTACAGCATGTCCAAAAAAAAGTAGGAAGAAGCAGTGCTTATTTAATCCTACCCGTTTCCGTTTTATAGCAATTTCTAACACATTTGCAATTTCAGAAAACACAAAATCAAAAGACAAAACACTTTATAAGATCAAAAACACAGGAAATAATCCCTTTACTATTTAATAAAGCTTAAAATCAAAAGACAAAACACTTTATAATTTAAGAAAGCACAAAAACAAAAGACAACACTCAACAATTTCAGAAAACACAAAAACAAGATCCGAAAGAACAAACGGTAATCCATCCATCCATCCATCTTCTTCTGCTTATCCGAGGTCGGGTCGCGGGGGCAGCAGCCTAAGCAGGGAAGCCCAGACTTCCCTCTCCCCAGCCTCTTGGTCCGGCTCTTCCCGGGGGATCCCGAGGCGTTCCCAGGCCAACCGGGAGACATAGTCTTCCCAACGTGTCCTGGGTCTTCCCCGTGGCCTCATACCGGTCGGACGTGCCCTAAACAACTCCCTAGGGAGGCGTTCGGGTGGCATCCTGACCAGATGCCCGAACCACCTCATCTGGCTCCTCTCGATGTGGAGGAGCAGCGGCTTTACTTTGAGCTCCCCCCGGATGGCAGAGCTTCTCACCCTATCTCTAAGGGAGAGCCCCGCCACCCGGCGGAGGAAACTCATTTCGGCCGCTTGTACCCGTGATCTTGTCCTTTCGGTCATAACCCAAAGCTCATGACCATAGGTGAGGATGGGAACGTAGATCGACCGGTAAATTGAGAGCTTTGCCTTCCGGCTCAGCTCCTTCTTCACCACAACGGATCGATACAGCGTCCGCATTACTGAAGACGCCGCACCGATCCGCCTGTCGATCTCACGATCCACTCTTCCCTCACTCGTAAACAAGACTCCGAGGTACTTGAACTCCTCCACTTGGGGCAGGGTCTCCTCCACAACCCGGAGATGGCACTCCACCCTTTTTCGGGCGAGAACCATGGACTCGGACTTGGAGGTGCAGATTCTCATCCCAGTCGCTTCACACTCAACTGCGAACCGATCCAGTGAGGGCTGAAGATCCTGGCCAGATGAAGCCATCAGGAGCACATCATCTGCAAAAAGCAGAGACCTAATCCTGCAGCCACCAAACCGGAGCCCCTCAAAGCCTTGACTGCACCTAGAAATTCTGTCCTTAAAAGTTATGAACAGAATCTGTGACAAAGGGCAGCCTTGGCGGAGTCCAACCCTCACTGGAAACGTGTCCGACTTACTGCCGGCAATGCGGACCAAGCTCTGACACTGATCATACAGGGAGCGGACCGCCACAATCAGACAGTCCGATACCCCATACTCTCTGAGCACTCCCCACAGGACTTCCCGAGGGACACGGTCGAATGCCTTCTCCAAATCCACAAAGCACATGTAGACTGGTTGGGCAAACTCCCATGCACCCTCAAGGACCCAGCCGAGAGTACAGAGCTGGTCCACAGTTCCACGACCAGGACGAAAACCACACTGTTCCTCCTGAATCCGAGATTCGACTATCCGGCGTAGCCTCCTCTCCAGTACACCTGAATAGACCTTACCGGGAAGGCTGAGGAGTGTGATTCCACGATAGTTAGAACACACCCTCTGGTTCCCCTTCTTAAAGAGAGGAACCACCACTCCGGTCTGCCAATCCAGAGGTACCGCCCCCGATGTCCACGCGATGCTGCAGAGTCTTGTCAACCAAGACAGCCCCACAGCATCCAGAGCCTTAAGGAACTCCGAGCAGATCTCATCTACCCCCGGGCCTTGCCACCGAAGAGCTTTTTAACTACCTCAGCAACCTCATCCCCAGAAATAGGAGAGCCCACCACCAGATTCCCCAGGCACTGCTTCCTCATAGGAAGACGTGTTGGTGGGATTGAGGAGGTCTTCGAAGTATTCCCTCCACCGAACCACAACATCCGCAGTCGAGGTCAGCAGAACACCATCCTCACCATACACAGTGTTGATAGTGCACTGCTTCCCCTTCCTGAGGCGGCGGATGGTGGTTCAGAATCGCTTCGAAGCCGTCCGGAAGTCGCTTTCCATGGCTTCCCCGAACTCCTCCCATGTCCGAGATTTTGCCTCCGCGACCGCTGAAGCCGCACACCGCTTAGCCTGTCGGTACCTGTCCGCTGCCTCAGGAGTCCTATGAGCCAAAAGAACCCGATAGGACGACTCCTTCAGCTTGACGGCATACCTCACCGCCGGTGTCCACCAACGGGTTTTAGGATTACCGCCACGACAGGCACCAACTACTTTGCGGCCACAGCTCCAATCAGCCGCCTCGACAATAGAGGTGCAGAACATGGTCCACTCGGACTCAATGTCCAGCACCTCCCTCGTGACATGTTCAAAGTTCTTCCGGAGGTGGGAATTGAAACTCTCTCTGACAGGAGACTCTGACAGACATTCCAAGCAAACCCTCACAATGCGTTTCGGGCCTGCCAGGTCTGTCCGGCATCCTCCTCCACCATCGCAGCCAACTCACCACCAGGTGGTGATCGGTAGAAAGCTCCACCCGTCTCTTCACCAGAGTGTCCAAAACATGAGGCCGCAAATCCGATGACACAACTACAAAGTCGATCATGGAACTGCGGCCTAGGGTGTCCTGGTGCCAAGTGCACATATGGACACCCTTATGTTTGAACATGGTGTTTGTTATGGACAATCTGTGACGGGCACAAAAGTCCAATAACAAAACACCACTCTGGTTCAGATCCGGGCAGCCATTCTTCCCAATCACGCCTCTCCAGGTTTCACTGTCGTTGCCTATATGAGCGTTGAAGTCCCCCAGTAGAACGAGGGAATCACCTGGGGGAGCACTCTCAAGTACTCCCTCGAGTGAATCCAAAAAGGGTGGGTACTCTGAGCTGCCGTTTGGCGCGTCAGCGCACACAACAGTCAGGACCCGTCCCCCCACCCGAAGGCGGAGGGAAGCTACCCTCTCGTCCACTGGGTTGAACTCCAACGTTCAGGCTCTGAGCCGGGGGGCAACAAGAATTTCCACCCAGCCCATCGCCTCTCACTGCTGGTGACGCCAGAGTGGAAGAGAGTCCAGCCCCTCTCGAGAGAACTGGTTCCAGAGCCCTTGCTGCGCGTCGTAGTAAGTCCGACTAAATCTAACCGGAACTTCTCCACCTCGCGCACTAGCTCAGGCTCCTTCCGGCCCAGCGAGGTGACGTTCCACGTCCCAAGAGCTAGCTTCTGTAGCCGAGGATCGGACCGCCAAGTGCCCTGCCTTCGGCTGCCGCCCAGCTCACATTGCACCCGACCTCTATAGCCCCTGCTATGGGTGGTGAGCTCATTGGAGGGGGGACCCACGTTGCCTCTTCGGGCTGCGCCCGGCCGGGCCCGGCCACCAAGCACTCGCCATCGTGCCCCACCTCCGGGCCTGGCTCTAAAGGGTAGCCCCGGTGACCCGCGTCCGGGCGAGGGAAATCTGGGTCCTTCATTTTTATTTTTCATGGAGGTCTTCAAGCTGTTCTTTGTCTGATCCCTCACCTAGGACCAGTTTGTCTTGGGAGACCCTACCAGGGGGGCTTTATGCCCCCGGACAACATAGCTCACGGTAAGGAATGTTCAAACAGTAAAGGGAATGTTCTAAATCACAGACATCTAAATCAAACAATCATTTTGTCCACATCTGTTCAGTCTTCCATTCCTCATTCGAGCTCTGCAGACATGAACAAAATGACTGCCTTAGCTGTCAATCTAGGATTTTGGGACATTTCCTTTCCGGTTTATGTACAAAACATCTTAGACTTTCAGAAAACACAAAAACAGAAGTCGAACCACCCTACATTAAATAAGGTTTCTTAACTGGATCATATTAATACTTTGTTACTTTTTTTGCTTAATTCCATAATTTAATTCCACACACAGATATACTAAAAATGTTGAGTGCTGAACGTGCAAGTAAAATTTTTCCCTAAGGTTTAATTTCTCCTCTTTTGTTGAGAATAATTGTTGCACATTGTTATAGTTTCCTTTGTGCATAGTTGTAGCTGTTTGCCAATGCACCATGTTTTCGAACATGTTGAAAAAAGAAACTGGAAATTGTGATGTATGATGTTGTATGCTTGCATGTTCGAAATAAACTCAAACTCAACTCAACCATCTCTTTAAATTTCAGTATTTTTGATCAAAAAAGGGTTTGAGTGTTCTCCATATCCATTATTATGTTAAAGTTAAAGTACCAATGATTGTCACACATACACAAGGTGTGGTGAAATTTGTCCTCTGCATTTGCAGTGGGCAGTGCAGTGGGCAGCTGCGGTGCCGCGCCCGGGAATCATTTTTGGTGATTTAACCCCCAATTCCAACCCTTGATGCTGAGTGCCAAGCAGGGAGGTAATGGGTCCCATTTTTATAGTCTTTGGTATGACTCAGCCGGGGTTTGAACTCACAACCTACCAATCTCAGGGCGGACACTCTAACCACTAGGCCGCTGAGTAGGTATGTATTATTCTAACTAACCTTTTTGTAACACTGTTAGTGAATACATAGGTTTTTTTTTTGTTATTTCCCTGTATTTCTATACAATAACTCAGATATGGGAACATTAACAAGTGATTTTTTGTTTAGAACATATTTAGCTTTATACATTATTGACACATTTCTTGACACCTTATGTTGTATAGTTGTATATGACATTTCCAGTTAATTTTATCATCTACTTTTACACCCAAAAGTTAGATTTGTTTTCCCCCTGTCAATGTCAACGTCGTCCATTTGTATTTGTGTTTGACTTTCTCTTCCACTGTTACCAAATAGCTTTATTTAAATTTTTACTGATATTCAAATATATTCTGTGTTTGTCAAACCGATTATATGATTTGTTCATGTCTTCTGTTATGATTTGTATTAGCTTATTTGAGGTCTCTTGTGAACAAAACAGAGTCTTGTTGTCAGCAAATAATACTAACTTTAAGTCCTTCATACCTTTACAAATGTCGTTTTTATAGAGATTAATCCATTTTGGTCCCAAAATTGATCCCTGGGGTACGCCGCAATATATATTTAACACTAGATGTCCAGTGTGTTCACCTAGCTTCACGTATTGCTCCCTGTTGGTTAGGTAGCTTCTTAGCCAGTTCAAGACCAACCCTCTAACACCATACCACTCTCATTCGTAAATTACCATATTATGGTTAATTGTATCAGTGCTTTCTCAAAAGGTTTTTCTGTGAAAGGTTTCAAAAGTATGGCAAAGAGAATGCATACCTCTTCAAAACTGAAAGGTCCTCTTCTTTCTTTGTCAGCATTTCCAAAGTACCACTCCTTCTCACTCTCTCTTTTCATGTCTGGTGCTGCTTCCAAGACGTTGCTCTGCATGTAACACACCAGTTGTTAAATCACACCTTGTGTTTTTAAAGTCAGAAATATAAGTGGACATATGAGGGCAAAGCTCCATGTTTACCTGAAGTGGCACAGTAGCTCTGCTGGTATGCAGATGGGCCAAGGTGAGCAAGTCCACTAGAATTCGGACCCCGTTAGAGTCCATTATATCTTTTACGTTTTTCTGCAGCACAAAAGTTTCTGATTAGAATAAATCTGTACAAATCCTTATCGCCGAGAAAGAAAGAAGCCTTATTAGTACATACCTTGTTGAGAATTAGTTTGTTCAAGAAGTGGATGAGTCTGTCTCTTTCCACTTTGTCAGTGCACTGCAAACACACACAAACACATCTTCACATAACAAAATGGACGTCGAAACACAGCAAGTATCTTAAAATGTTAGCCAGCTGCACTCACGCGGTCCAGCATGCCCACGATATATTTGGTGTCTGCGAAGGGACCGATCTCTTCGAAGCACTTGCCATAGACTATTGTTAGCGCCTGTAAGCAAAGGCACTTCATCGTGACTTTGGGTGTTAGCAGAAAGCGGTGGTAGAGCTCGTTGAAGAACTCGTACCTATGTGTGGAAGAACGAGAAACCAAAGTCAAACACTTCCGATCGAGTGCGGAGCAGAAATGTTAGTTATCTTACGATCTTTTGATGGCACTGGATTCCGCATTTTCATCCTCCTCCAGCAGGAGGCGCAAATAATAGTCACCTATCTTGATTTCATCAGAAAGGCACTCATATTTAACCTGTAAAAGTATACAGGCAGACAAAATGATTAAAGAAAAATGATAGAAAGTCCAGTTAATAGTACACCTTTGGGATCTGCATTAACCTCAAACTCCTGGTGGTTCCAGGAGATGATGGTGGCATTGCCAAGCTCACGGTCCACGTTGAAGGCGCGCATCTCCCCTTCGAGAGCGTCCCGCAGCTCCTCCCTTGTTTTTAGATTCCAGATCAGGTTGGAACGTGCATGGTCCAGCTGGAATCTTGACAAGTACAACATTTGGAAAGTGGACATCACAAACTGGTACTATATTCTAACTTTCCACTATAACACATTTTTACACAGAAAATAAAAGATGAAAGTGGATTTGTTTTGAACGTTAAAGATGCTAAACCAATGCTGTACAGGTCAATAAATGCTAAGCTATCTGAATAAAAACATTGACGTTTTAGTTTTTCTTACAGGTGACAGAGCTAATCATTTTTGCGCAGTATATATTAATCTAATAATGAATTAATTATATTTTCACAATATGCATCTTCAAAAAGTCAAAAAAAGAGACTGTTCGTACCTGTAGTAAAAAAGCTCCCAGTTGGCTTCGATCTTGATTCGCTGTCGTCTTTTTCTCAGGATGACTGGCTTTTGATTGGGATTCTGCAACAACAACCAATACTTTGCTTCTGTTGCACTGCAAAATATCTCAAATGTGTCCAAAACAGCTGATAGAACAGAGAGGAAATGGACAACTTATAAAAAAAAAAGACAGACATTTTAAGATGGCGACACCAGAGTGCAATGCACAATGACAAAAACAAAGAGAATATAAAGAGGGCAAGTAGTACCAAAACAATGTCTCCAATGTGCAAATATAAGAACAAGTTAGGAAACACCAACTTCAAAAGTCTCTGAGGCCCAAATACATCAACGCAATAAAGCTAGATTGAAAAACAATATCTGATATATACAGTGTTTACTTGAGTCAATTTTAAGTGCTCTACATTTATCGACAACCTGTTACTTTTTTCTTTTTATCCTCCAGTTATTATACAGATTTTAAGCATTGAGTCAGTATGTTTTTAGAGAACTCTGAGTGTAAAAGATGCTTATTAATGAGGATGGAAGAACGAACGCTTGGATGAAAAGAGTGCACGCATGAGAGGAAACATGGCAAACAGCAAGGATTCCGTCGGTTAGGCCTACTCACCAGGTTATTTCTGTCCTGCTACAATGTTTGACAACAGACAAAACAGAAAAGACAGGACGAGGGGAAGGGAGAGGCGGGGCAGAGACAACATACAGATTATTTTTCTTGTTGTTCCTTGCAGTAAACTTGGGGAGTGCTTTTATAATTTGTGCATTGAAGATACCTACTGTAGATCAATTCATGCTAAACTGTCTAAACAAAACATTCTAGTTTTTGTAATAGGTGACAAACCAATTTAGTGTAATATCCTATAGTACATCTCATTAGTATAAATTTATTTTATTTTTACAGTATGAAAAGTCCAGAAAAAATGAGTGCCACTGGGTTGCACTTTGAACAACCCTGCTACAACACATGCACAATTATAGTGGCCAATAAGGGCAAACACGAAGCAACATCTAAACGTTCTAAACACAGAAATGATCCAAAATAAAGCACATGAAACAGTTAAAAGATGAAAATCTAAAATGCTGCAATCACATAAACGCTGCAGCTTAAAAAATAAAATAAAAAAATGTTGCTGATGCCAAAAACACACACCACCCCCAAAAAACTGCATAAGAGAAATGCTGCAATTTTACAGAACAAAACAGAAGTTTGCCATGCCACCAGGGAATTCTGAGGGATGTGTAAAATATTATGTTTTTAAGATGAATATCCCTCAGGTCTGGCACCTGTAGTAGCCTGGCTAACCTCCGTTTTGTTCCATGAACCTACAGCATTTCTCTCAGGCAATTGGGTTTTCAGGGTTTTGGTATGTTTTCGGCATTTGCACCATTATTCTTTAGCATTTTTTCTTATCCTGCAGCCAGTGTTGAGTGTTTGATTGCAGCATTTTCCCACTGCAAGTGTTTTATAGTGTTGGTGTGTGTGTGATCGAGTGTGGTTGTGGAATATTTCTGTGTTTCAAGTGTTTGGATATTGCCTCAACTGTTCAAGAGGCCTGAGTTGACAATAATAACTCAAAACAGGCACACCTCCTTCTGTGCAATGCCCATCTTATCCCTCCAGTGCATGAGAACTATGTCTGCCTTCTCCTTGGCAAACTTCTCCACCTCTTTGGCTGCTTTGCCGGCTATCCGCTGCCACTCAGGGACCTTGTTTCGGTTGAGAAGGTCCTACGAAGGTGGGAAAAATACTATTAAACGAGGCAAGCAGAAGAGGCTTCTTGTGTCATATGTATGTGTTTGTTAAGTTACCGTAGCAAGTTTCACGTTATCCCTGACGTGCATTCGATCCATGTCTTTCTCCGGCACTGCATCAGGACTGTCCATGTAAGCTAGCAGGCCCGTTGGCTAAAAAGTGAGCATGGTGTGGTTTAGCTGTCTGATAAAATGCTGAGGTATAAGTATGACCCGATCATTTCTCACAAATGAAAGCCTTACCAATATTCTTTTGAGGAGGTTCATGGCGACAGGGTTTTCTGCGGTCCACAGACCAACAAGATGACGACTCAACTGTCTAATTGGTACAATAAAAGAGCTGCTTTGCTAACACTGCTAACATCACTCTCATGCATAAATTCTGGTAAATTGTATTATTGTGCGTGCATGTTTCAATCAGACCTGTTGGTGAGCATCCTCTGGTCCATGCTGATGGTAAACAAGGAAGTGTGCAGATGCCGAGGAAGAGCCCCCTCACTTAAAGCTAGCTCTTGCATTTTGGTGGCGATTTCCTTGTCCCCTTCCTGAATGTAAACCAGTATTGGCAAGTGATGACACAGAAGAAGTGCACTAAAAAGTAAAAAAATATCACTTTACCTCAATAATGGCTTTCATTACTAGCCCAGCGCCTTTCACAATCGCCATAGAGGGATGCTAAAGATATGGAAAATGAATGAATTTTGGGCACTTGTATTATACATACAGTGGAACCTCGACCTACAAAGCCCTCTATTTGCGAATTATTCGATTTACAAACTTTTAGAACGCGCCAAATATGCCTCTGTGTGTAAACCATGTCTCTGTCAATAAATTCATTAATTTATTTTGTTTCCCGCCTGCAGGCAAAAAGCAGAGCGCAACATTGTTGGGGAGGCAAAGCCCTCGGAGTCACTTCTCAGCGCTTCAGCCTGCCTTTTCTGTGTTTTTCGGCTTTTGATGAGTTTTGTCCATTTTGCTAACACAATTGAGTCCTCCCCCAAAAAACAGACCAGCGTGGAAGAAAGAAAATTGCTGTGGTTAAAAAAAAAAAAAAAGACTATTGGCAAAGAATACATTAATGGCGCTCACAAGTATGGAAGAATCATCGAAGCAGGCTTCATACCATAGCAACTTTTAATTGTGATGACACTGGATTTTCCAGGAAAAAATGATTAAGTATTAGATCTATTTCACAGCGGCGGAGAAGAGCGCCTCTTCACGTACCCTACCCTCCACTTCCTCTGTTCTCCCCATGTCTCCTTTCCCAATGTAAGTGTGTTTTACTTTTTAAACTGTTTTATTGTAGCAATATAGTTAAAATTAAGGACTTTTGTGACTTCTGATCATTTTGAGGGCACCAAATGTTACTTGTGTGTGTGTGTGCACGTGTTGGCAAAACAGCACATACAGAGGGCAACAGCTTGTTGTCGTTGTTTTGACTTGGTAAAAAAAGAGAAACTTGCTCCATCACCCCCTTGTTGTGTTTTTTTATATATACAGTACTGTATAGCACTAAAATATGGACTTTTATCGAGGCTGACAACTATTATTCATATTTACATTGTTTTTTTATGGAGAAATGTGCTTCAATTTACAAACTTTTTGATTTCCGAACCCTGTTGAAGAACCAATTAAGTCCGTAAATCTAGGTCCCACTGTATATATTTTTAAAAGAACTATTTGGCAGAATACATCCCAGACCTGGAAGAGTTTAAAGAGCGTGCGTCCGTTGGAGGCCACCATCTCAAGCAGCATGTCAAACTGTTGGCCCTCAGTGGTTTCACTGTAAGGGGCGCACAGAGCAAACGTTAAAAAATCCAATAGGGAGCTGATGACCAAAGCCCCTGTTCCATGGTCCTGGATAACAAAAAAAAGACAAAAATGTGGTTTTGTAAATTGAATAATCAACACAAAATATCTTGACCACACCAGAAAAAGACTTACAACATTGGTAATGAATTTTTCCAGGAGGTTTTCCAGGAACTTTTTAGAAGACAGTAGAGATGCTTTGTTGAGTTGCTCCTGTCTTAGGTCATAGTCGTCATGCATGGGCTTGATGGAGAAAGAAGGCGGTCTTCAGAGACTTGAGACTGGTGTTTAAGTGTATAAATAATTATTAGGTTTTACTTACACACATCAGGGCGCAGAGCATGTCGATAGCAGCGTGTGTCACACCGTTGTTGTTCCTCTTTAAAGCTTTGACAGTCTTTACTCCTAACTTTTCCCTGAACCTGCAACACATCAATATGCAGTTAAGGTTAATATTGTCTTTGTAATGTATTAGAACAGCAACCAGCATAATGTAGATAATCACCAGAGTAATAGTGAGTTACTAAAAAAAAAAAGAAGTGTAATGCTACAATGCACTTTTGTTTATGTTGCTCATTTTTTTGGCGCTCTTCAATCAATTATTTTCAGGATTAAACAGTTCTGGCTTGTCTGCAACTGTACATTTCTAAAATAAAAGAATAAGTCAATACACATCATGTCATACATCTCAGTGACCCAAAAAGACAGAGACAAAATTAAAAGAGAGGGGGAAAAAAAGTTGACAAATTGAGGTTGACAAATCGACCAGAACCGTCCTTCTGATGTGCATGCCTCAATATCAGAAAAGAGATGCAAAAAAAACTGTATTGAGTGAAGGAGCGCAGGAGAAAAGAACAGGCAAAAGCAAAACGGATGCCGGGTAGACTGAGATGTATGGATTCATATTTACGTTCCGTCTGTGAGTCCAGACCCGTGACCAGACCTTGGAATGACAGAGCATGCCAGTTACCAGCAGCTCGACAAAGAGCGCACTCAACAAGGTGGGACTGCCCGCCGCAACCCTTACTTAGGCAGCTGTGTGAAGGCCTGGAAGCCAGCTTTGGAAGCCACCAGGCGCCGGATGGCCTGGAAGTGACTCTCCAGCTCAGCATTGAGCGAGGGCAACTCTGCCTCCTGCGTCAGAAGAGCCAGGATGGCGTTGTTGATGAGCTTCTCTTTGTTCTCTGAGAAAAGACCCTGAACATAAAGAGAAAAATTAACATTAACCATTAACAAGCACGAACATCACATGGGCAGACATTACACACTCACATCTTGTGTTACTGCATGTAGCACTCCACTGTAGGATATGTTGGCGTTAAATCGGAATACCGCATCGGCAAAGTTTCCATCTGAAAAAAAAAAGTAGGTAATTAGTGAGTCGGTCCGTTTAAATGCAATATTGTGTTACAAAGTCATTCTGAGCAGCTTCAACCGAAAGTCAACATCAAACTCGAGTCACCAGAGGCAGAAATCAGGTCACAACTCCACCTTCATTCATCATTGCATCATCCCTCGCACTCCTAATTAATCTGATGAGACTCACTCGGAGGTGCTGCCAGGAATTTGAGATGCAGGCTCTCCACCTCTTCGTCGACGGGCATGCTCAAGAGTCCCCAACGTTGGCCCCGCCGAGTAGGGGCCATCTTGACGCACACGTCCCTGTTGCCCGACGCACGGACTCCATCGAGCAAGCTGGCCAGCAAAGAGTCCCTGCAGGAGTGCACATATAGAGAATGGAATACTTCAAGAAGTATACTATGTAGACTGCATACTCAGTTGATGAGGACACAAATTCTGAATGCGCTGTCCTAAATAGATTATGGTTGTTCCACACATACCGAAAAAGACAATGATCATATTAATCTGCTTTCTTTTTTAACTGTAAATTGCAATTTACAATTAAATTGCATTGTAAATGTCACCAAAACGGCAATGACTGAAAGCAGTTAGTAGAGGTGGGGGAAATACAAACCCCGTTTCCATATGAGTTGGGAAATTGTTGTTAGATGTAAATATAAACAGAATACAATGATTTGCAAATCATTTTCAACCCATATTCTGTTGAATATGCTACAAAGACAACATATTTGATGTTCTAACTGATAAACATTTTTTTTCTTTGCAAATAATCACTAACTTTAGAATTTGATGCCAGCAACACGTGACAAAGAAGTTGGGAAAGGTGGCAATAAATACTGATAAAGTTGAGGAATGCTCATCAAACACTTATTTGGAACATCCCACAGGTGAACATGCAAATTGGGAACAGGTGGGTTGGGTATAAAAGTAGATTCCATGAAATGCTCAGTCATTCACAAACAACGATGGGGTGAGGGTCACCACTTTGTCAACAAATGTGTGAGCAAATTGTTGAACAGTTTAAGAAAAACCCTTCTCAACCAGCTATTGCAAGGAATTTAGGGATTTCACCATCTAAGGTCCGTAGTATCATCAAAGGGTTCAGAGAATCTGGAGAAATCACTGCACATAAGCAGCTAAGCCTGTGACCTTCGATCCCTCAGGCTGTACTGCATCAACAAGCGACATCAGTGTGTAAAGGATATCACCACATGGGCTCAGGAACACTTCAGAAACCCACTGTCAGTAACTACAGTTGGTCGCTACATCTGTAAGTGCAAGTTAAAACTCTCCTATGCAAGGCGAAAACCGTTTATCAACAACACCCAGAAACGCCGTCGGCTTCGCTGGGCCTGAGCTCATCTAAGGTGGACTGATACAAAGTGGAAAAGTGTTCTGTGGTCTGACGAGTCCACATTTCAAATTGTTTTTGGAAACTGTGGACGTCGTGTCCTCCGGACCAAAGAGGAAAAGAACCATCCGGATTGTTATAGGCGCAAAGTTGAAAAGCCAGCATCTGTGATGGTATGGGGGTGTATTAGTGCCCAAGACATGGGTAACTTACACATCTGTGAAGGTGCCATTAATGCTGAAAGGTACATACAGGTTTTGGAGCAACATATGTTGCCATCCAAGCAACGTTACCATGGACGCCCCTGCTTATTTCAGCAAGACAATGCCAAGCCACGTGTTACATCAATGTGGCTTCATAGTCAAAGAGTGCGGGTACTAGACTGGCCTGCCTGAAGTCCTGACCTGTCTCCCATTGAAAATGTGTGGCGCATTATGAAGCCTAAAATACCACAACGGAGACCCCTGGACTGTTGAACAACTTAAGCTGTACATCAAGCAAGAATGGGAAAGAATTCCACCTGAAAGCTTAAAAAATGTGTCTCCTCAGTTCCCAAACGTTTACTGAGTGTTGTTAAAAGGAAAGGCCATGTAACACAGTGGTGAACATGCCCTTTCCCAACTACTTTGGCACGTGTTGCAGCCATGAAATTCTAAGTTAATTATTATTTGCAAAAAAAAATAAAGTTTATGAGTTCGAACATCAAATATCTTGTCTTTGTAGTGCATTCAATTGAATATGGGTTGAAAAGGATTTGCAAATCATTGTATTCCGTTTATATTTACATCTAACACAATTTCCCAACTCATATGGAAACAGGGTTTGTAATTGATTTTTAGATGCATCGCAAGTCAGACATGGACGATTATAAAATCGATTAGTAAACGTCAATAATCTATTTATTTATTGTAAATAAAGTAATGCAGACAGTTCTAAAATGTGGCTGACTGCAGCGAGCCACCTCACCGAGAGATCCGACCAGCTTCTTTATTTTTTGTCACTTATGTTCCAGTTTTGCACATATTTTCATTAATTCAATAAATGTGGGAATTTACCTAACTGTTTCTTATTCCAAATGAATTGTTTATTTAAGTCGCAAGTGATAAACGCTAATTCAGTGTAACAAAAAGAAATGTGAAACTGCATTAATATACATAAATTAAAGATGCATTAATAATCCATTTTTAATCGAATCGTAGCTCCTGAATTGTAATCGCAATCGAATCGTGAGGTGCCCATAGATTCCCACCTTTAGTAGTTAGTGTCCATTGCGACACATTCACCATTTGGCGTGCATGTTAAGAGCAACGTTAAGAGTGTACTGAAAGCGTAAAAATCAAGGGTGCCCAAACTTTTTCCACTGAGGGCCACAGACTGACAAATCAAAGAATGCGGGGGACGTTTTAGTAGTTTTCACCTTCAAAAGCAGTACAATATGTAGATATTTTTCAAAGAATTGGAAAATGCAAATTGGGTAAAAAATTGTGTGAATGCTAACATTTAGCATGCTAACATGCTAACAATAGCATGCTTGCAGTTAGAATTAGGTAAATACCAAAATATATGACACAGAGGTGTATACCTGCTAAATTAACTAAAAAAGCTAGCATGCTAATGGTAGCATGCATTAAATACCAAAATATATTACTCTGAGGTGTGTACATGAAAATAAAATGGTTTTAACATTAGCATGCATCTAGAACCAACATACGACTGAGGTATATACACCTATAAACCTGGCTAAAAAAAAAGCTACCATATTAACGTTAACATGCTAACAGGTATCATTCATCAAGTAACAAAATATTTGACGCTCAAGTGTATTCCAGCCAAAATATCAAAAAATCTAGCATGCTAATATCAGAATGCTAAGGATTGTGTCGTGGGCCCTTGTAAAATTAGCTATGGGCCATTTTGGCCCTAGGGCCTCACTTTGGACACCCCTAATACAAATGCACTCAAAATGCTAAGTGTAAGTGTGGCAAATTAAATACAGCAATAGTGACCGCTTGGGTTTGAGGTTTGAGTATGTATCTCCACTTATGCTACACAATCAATAAAAATACATAAAAAGTGTGTTTACCGTTCTGTGGAGGAGAACTTTCTTATCTGGCCTCTGATGAATTCCACTGTAAACACCTGAGGGTTATTCGCATCGCAGATGAGCGCAAACACCTGCGAGGTATGAGGGAGGCAAGAGAATTGTGCGGATTGAAGCCCTTTTATTCAAGCGTTTAACATTCATGCATAATAAAGTGACGTTACGCAAACAAAAACCTCACCTCTTCAAATGGTTTGACGGTGACAATGTTGTAGGACGCTGGGTCTCTCTCCACCAAACACGTCTCAGTCAAGGCCAAAATGCGCTTAACGGGCTCCTGAAAGATACCAAAGGCCCCACTTCAGATAATTTGAAGACATCCTGCCAACCGGCAAAACTAGTGAGAACATCCTGACCGGGTGGCGTGGGGTTATTTTCTGCACCACAAACTCAGCCAGCGACGTGATGCTCTCGTCTGAGCTGTACTTCCCCAGCCTGTCCGTGAAGAAGCCCTCGAAGGTCAGGGCCTCCTTCCTAAGCCGCAGTGTGATCCCGATGAAGTTCCCAGCATGCTCTATGGCACTGCGGATGATGTCATCTCGATGCTCAGAGGCAAACAGATGCTGCGAGTGAGGTAAAAAGACATCTGCATGAATTTATCAGGCAAACAAATGAGCGTTCCGATGACTCCAAGCACACACCAGCCTGCTGAAGCCGCCATAAAGAATGCCGAATCCTCCCTGGTAGTCGGAGGTTTCCACAAAGCCCTCCACATTGCGGTAGTCATAAGAACACAGCACCCTGTTGGTGTGAGGGTCAATTTGGTCAATCCCACCCGGCGTCACTTCCAAATTCACAGGCTTCCGCGTGTCACTCCAATGATGCTTGTAGCAGTTGTAACGCTGGGGAAGAGATAAGGCGTAAGGCAAGCGTTTTTGGAGCATGGGCTAAGGAAAACACCAATACATTTTGTTGCAATTCCAAACTAAGGTGCGAACCAGTGGAAATGCTAAAGGGGTAATTTTATGATTTGTTTCTACATGTAAAACACTTCCTTGTGGTTAACATAACATGTAATGTTGGTTATTTAGTCAAAATTGTGCATAGATTATGTTTAACAGATTCTGACAGTTTCTGACCGTATTTTCAGGATGCACCGTTTAGTGGGCGGTCTTATTTACATGCCTCCACTTTGACTGCGTCTTCTCCCCATCAGCAATGTTGTAGTTTTAGCGCTTCGATAGCTATTCTACTGACAGATACAAGTTTGAAATATACCCTACTATGTATTAGAAACAGCAACAGCAGAGGATGCATGTGCATGTACGAGCCAGACTGCCCTACAACAAGAGGAAAGAGAAAAAGAAGGAGCTCATTGACTACAGCGTCGGACTACAATGGCGGACTCACACAAAGCACTTTGGGTAAGTTTAACCCATATATGGAGATATCCGCTGACATCATTAACTGGGAAAAAACGGCACACATTGGGCAAATTCACAACGATTTGTTTGGCGAAATAATGAAAGAAGGCAAGATTGTTTTATAAGTATCTCCGCAATGCCTCCATGGTTTGATTTCAAATTTTCGGGACTTAGGCAGATCCCAAATACACAAAAACAGGTACCAATCTGTAAGAAAAGTTGGTTTCGCGTAACAGGTCCCCTTTAAGGATTGCCTGGCTTTACAGCTATTTTTATATTGGCCCTCAGCATACTGTCAAAATACATTACTTCTATATTAATAACATATATTATTAGCTATTACACTAATCTTCTTTGTCATCTATAAAGATATAGCCTGGATTATGCTACAGCATTACGGCACTATCGTACACCACGCCGGCTTGCTCCCACCCCTTCCACAGCCTTCTACTTAATTAGCATGACGCGCACCCTAAAAAGGCCATTTATAAAAGGGGGCAGCCAAACCATATAATGTGAAATAAACAAAGTAAATGAATAGGTATGCTTTTTCAAGAGTAATGTGTATTTTCTTAAAAAGTGCATGGCCCTGGTGTGTTATTCAATTTGACAACCTGATTCGCCATAACTGTACAACAACATATCTTTGTACTTACCCTGCCAGTTATTTTTCCCTCTGAAAACTCTGTTCGAAATCTCTGCGAATGAAAGAAACCCTTAGAGAAGCTGGCGATCACAGACAAAGCTTACGTAAAGTGTTTATGGAAGTCTTATTTTAGAATTTTTTTTTTTGCAAATGCGTATCTAAATCTGTGCGTCTGTAATCCAATTCACGTGTCTGTGTACTAGTGTGTGTCTGTATCTTTATGTGTGTGCGTGTAATCAGCACCTTTTAGGTTGTCTGTCTTTATTTATGATTTGTCTGTGGTTAAAAAAAATCTGTCTCTTCGTATTTTCTCGATTGGCTGTCTTTTTACACGTGACGTTTTGCTGCGTTTCTGCCATGAAAGAGTTGTGCGGGCGTAATCATATTAGTGTGTGAATATTCAGATGTGTGTAATCGTATTTGTAATGCAGTCTGTGTCTAAGAGTTGTATGCGCGTAATTTTTTTTTTAGCTTGGCTGTCTTTTTCCATGTGACTTTTGCGACACTTCTGCCGTTTAAGAGTTGTCTGTCTGTGCAGCGACCCAAACTTGTAAAAAGAGTTGTCTGTCTGTAACTTCACCTTGCCTTTCCCTATACTCACCACTAGTTTATCGCCTTACACCCACTCATGCTCGTGTTGAAGCAAAGAACAATGGACTTTCCAACACTTCATGTAAACAAAAGTTCATGTTTTAGCAGTAGTTGTCAGAAGTATTTTGTAGTCTAATAAGTTACAAGTAATTTTATGACATAGAGCAGCCAAAATTATCGCATTTTCTCCCTCAGGGGCGGGGCTTCCTTAGGGATAGGGTGACTACATATGAGACCCAGGGTCTTCCCCGTGGCTTCCTACTGGTCGGACGTGCCCAAAACACCTCCCCATGGGGGCGCCCAGGGGTCCAGATGCTCAAAACAAGTGGCTTCTCTCAATGCGGAGACGCAGCGGCTTTAACTCCTCCCGAATGACTGAGCATCTCACACATAGTCACCCTATCTCTAAGGGAGCCCCGTCCCCGACGGAGGAAATTCGATCGTTTCGGCCGCTATATGTCATGACATTACTGATAACTTATTTGCGTACCAAATACTTTTGACAACTAAGATACTGTTTAACATGAACTTTTATTGAATAAAGTGATGGAAAGCCCATTGTTCCTGGCTTCAACACCAACACGAGTGTGAGTTGGTGGGTGAAAGGCGCTGACTAGTGGTGAGTATAGGGAAAGGCAAGGTGAAGTTACAGACAGACAATTCTTACGCGACAGAAGTGTCCCAAAAGTCACATATAAAAAGACAGCCAATGAGGGTTCCTGCTTCACACAAATCTGATTACAGACACACACATCTCTTTACGCACATACTGTACAACTCTGAGACACAGATTGCATTACAAATACACACATCTGTATACGCACACAAAAATATGATTGCGCACACAAAACTCTGTCACGGCAGAAACGTAGCAAAAAGTCACATTAAATCCAGGAAATATGGACAGACATATTTTATTTTTACCCACAGACAAACCAGAAAACGGATAGACAACTTAAAAAATGCACACGTGACTGATTATGCACGCATGTGCGTGCAAGCCACACACACACATTGAGATACAGACACACACATTAGTACACGGACACGTAAATTGGGTTACAGACCCACATTTGCAAATCATTTTGCTTCAATAATATTTCATTTAGCGTTTAATTTGAAAGGCATTCATGTCCTCACCAGCGCTTCTGTGAGCAGCTCTGTCCGATGCTCCGTGGAGAACTTGAGCGTCTCAGACTTCTTGCCGGTGCCTTTTCGGAATGTGAGATTAAACTCTGTTCCCTGGCCTTTTCCAACCGGGCCGATTCCACAGATGTCTCCATAAGGCCACTAGCGATGCGGCACGTGACACAAAACAAAATAAAATTAATTAGCCAAAGGCAAGGCACGCTCCATGTTAACTGAATAACCATCGTTTACCTGATTTGTTACTTCTAGCGTGGTAGGGTTGTATGTAGTGATGCAGTGGGTTCCCACAGAAAAGACACGCTTGTACCTAGAACACACAGAAAGATGTGCTGTCCTTTAAGTAACGCAAAGTTGGAAACGTGCAATTGGGAAAAAAAATGTCAATCAGTATGGAGTCAGTGAAGACTTTTGACAAAAAGACGAAGTGTCACTGTGGCGTTTGTGTATGTTGCATCAACACGGTTACAGGCGTGTTTGAAGTGTGCACAGCTTGCTCTTTCACAAGCAGCCTGCAAGCTCAAAATGCTGACTGGGCTTCTCTTTCTGTGTCTCTCATGCACATCCTCATCAGGCCTGCACAACTTTGAAGAGGTCTGGTGAAGCATCCATTCAGGCAAGCTCTCGACTTAACGCCAACAGACAGGATAACGCCAACAGACAGGACACGCAGCGGCCCCGAGTGGAGCATGCAGACAAAGCACAATCCAGAGTCATGTCCCTCTCCCCTTCTCACCAATTAATGTCGCTCCATTTGAATGCCTCTTTAGAGTCTCTCCTTTTTGACCCTCTCCCTTGCTAAAACAATCCTATCTGCTTGGTCCAAACAACAACAATAATATGGGTGAGGTAATTTTTTTTTAAACTAAATGGATATAGAAAACTAACGAGGGGTTAATATGCAAGCTGAGGGTATGTTTAAAAGCATGTGCAGATGACAGCGTGTTCGGAAACTTAAGCTAACCAGGTGAAATGGACTACAGCAGAGGTCGTTAACAGACCTCCAAGTGGGTCCACAGAGGTTCTGCAGTGGGGTTGTCAAATTTTTGGTTGATTTTACTTTTTTTTAATAAACCCCTGCTATATTTCAACAGATTTGAATGTCTTTAAATATACGTTAACAATGATCCATTACATTGTAGTGTAGTTTAGAACTGACAGTGGCATGGCCGCCCAACTCACTGTAAAAACATGAACATTTATATTATTGGTATAGTATTTACGTTAGCATTTAAGATTAGTGCTATAATTGCAACAAACAATTAGGACGTCAGTCATCAGCTAGTAATTAGCGCAGCGGTTGGCAACTCGCGATTAGTGCGCTAGTTGCCAGGTAGCAATTAGCATGCTAGTTATTATCTAGCAATTAGCGTGCCAGTTGCCAGCTAATGATTAAGACGCCAGTTGCCAGCCAGGAATTAGCAGCTTTATACTGTATTATTTGAATATTTTAGTACATTATTACGCAATAAAAATGTATCATTATGACCAGTTTAATTCAAAACACGATCACAATTTTAGTTGGGTGTCCCTGTCCTTCTCTGGATCAGTTTAGGTAGGGGTCCCTTGCCTGGAAAATGTTAAAGACCAAAAATGATAATGGTATGTGGGCTTGTATTAAGCCTCAGGGAGTTGAACGCCCCTGCCTTACATAGTTCCGGGTCACCCTTGGGCAAGGTGTAGCACCCGAATGCCCCCCCCATCAGGGTTACGATACCCCCCATGAACTACACTAAAAGAGGATGCGTTACCCGGCCCGGAGGAAGCCCGGGGCCCTCCTCCGGAGCTAGGCCCGGAGGTAGGGCTCGTCAGCGAGCGCCTGGTGGCCGGGCTTGCCACGGAGCCCGGCCGGGCACAGCCCGAAGAAGCTACGTGGACACGCCATCTTCTCTGCCACGTGGGCCCACCACCCGCGGTCGGAACCAGTGGGGTCGGGTGCGCTGCCAAGTGGATGGCGGTGAAAGTGGAGGCTCCAGACGGACCAATTCGGGGCAGCAGAGGCTGACTTTCGGGACGTGGAACGTCTCTACGCTGGTGGGGAAGGAGCCTGAGCTGGTGCGAGAGGTGGAGCGCTACCGGTTGGATCTGGTGGGGCTTACCTCTACGCATAGCAAGGGCTCTGAAACCACACTCCTGGACAAGGGATGGACCTTGTTCACTTCTGGAGTTGCTCAGGGTGTGAGGGCACAGGCGGGTGTGGGGATACTCACGAGTCCCCGGCTGAGTGCCTGTACGTTGGAGTTCACCCCAGTGGACAAGAGGGTCGCCTCCCTTCGCCTTAGGGTTGGAGGGGGGAAAACTCTGACTGTTGTTTGTGCATACGCACCAAACAGGAGTTCAGAGTATTCAGCCTTCTTGGATACCTTGCATGGGGTCCTGTATGGGGCGCCGGCAGGCGATTCCATAGTCTTGCTGGGGGACTTCAACGCGCACGTGGGCAATGACAGTGATACTTGGACTGGCGTGATTGGGAGGAACGGTCTCCCTGATCTGAACCTGAGTGGTGGATTGTTATTGGACTTCTGTGCTAGTCACGGACTTGCGATAACAAACACCATGTTCAAGCATAAGGATGCTCATAGGTGTACCTGGTACCAGAGCACCCTAGGCCAAAGATCAATGATCGATTTTGTAATCGTATCAGCTGATCTGAGGCCGTATGTTTTGGACACTCGGGTGAAGAGAGGGGCTGAACTGTCAACTGATCACCATCTGGTGGTGAGTTGGGTTAGATGGCGGGGGAAACCTCTGGACAGACCTGGCAAACCCAAGCGTGTAGTGCGGGTGAACTGGGAACGTTTGGAGGAGTCCTCTGTCCGGAAGGACTTCAACTCACACCTCCGGCGGGACTTCTCTGCCATCCCTGTGGAGGTTGGGGACATTGAACAGGAATGGGCAATGTTCAAAGCCTCTATTGCTAAAGCTGCAGATGCGAGCTGTGGCCAGAAGGTCTTAGGTGCCTCAAGGGGCGGTAACCCTCGAACACCCTGGTGGACAGTGGTGGTCAGGGAAGCCGTCCGACTGAAGAAGGAGTCCTACCGGGGTATGTTATCCCAGGGGACTCCGGAGGCAGTTGCAAGGTACCGGCGGGCCCGAAGGGCAGCGGCCGTGGCTGTGGACGAGGCTAAGCAGAGGGTGTGGGAGCAGTTCGGGGAATCCATGGAGAAGGACTATCGGGCGGCACCAAAGCTGTTCTGGAAGACCATACGGCACCTCAGGAGGGGGAAGCAGGGAACCATCCAAGCTGTGTACGGCAAGGATGGGACTTTGCTGACTTCAAGTGAGGAAGTCGTGGGGCGTTGGAAAGAGCACTTTGAGGAACTCCTGAACCCAAATACATCAGACACACCCTCCCTGATAGGAGCAGGGCCTGAGGATGATGGGGGATCGACGTTGATCTCTCGGAGTGAAGTCACTGAGGTAGTTAGACAACTCCACAGTGGCAAAGCTCCGGGGGTTGACGAGATCCGTCCAGAAATGCTGAAGGCTCTGGGTGTTGATGGGCTGTCTTGGTTGATACGCCTTTTCAACATTGCGTGGAAGTCTGGGACAGTGCCGAGGGAGTGGCAGACTGGGGTGGTGGTTCCCCTTTTCAAAAAGGGGGACCAGAGGGTGTGTGCTAATTACAGGGGTATCACACTACTCAGCCTCCCTGGGAAAGTTTACGCCAAGGTACTGGAAAGGAGGGTCCGGCCGATAGTCGAACCTCAGATTCAAGAGGAGCAATGTGGATTCCGTCCTGGTCGTGGAACAACTGACCAACTCTTTACGCTTGCGGGAATCCTGGAGAGGGCCTGGGAGTATGCCTATCCAGTCTACATGTGTTTTGTGGATTTGGAGAAGGCGTATGACCGCGTCCCTCGGGAGATCTTGTGGGAGGTGCTGAGGGAGTACGGAGTGAGGGGAACCCTGTTGAGGGCCATCCAATCTCTGTACAACCAAAGCGAGAGTTGTGTCCGGGTGCTTGGATGTAAGTCGGATCCGTTTCCAGTGGGGGTTGGTCTCCGCCAGGGCTGCGCTCTGTCACCTATCCTGTTTGTGATTTTCATGGACAGGATTTCTAGGCGGAGTCGTGGCCATGGCGGAGAGGGTATACGTCTCGGGGGGCTAAGGGTTGCGTCACTGCTGTTTGCAGATGATGTGGTCCTGATGGCACCTTCGGTTCGTGACCTTCAGCTCTCACTGGATCGGTTCGCAGCCGAGTGTTCAGTGGCTGGAATGAGGATCAGCATCTCCAAATCTGAGGCCATGGTTCTCAGCAGGAAACCGATGGTTTGTACAGTCCGGGTAGGGGACAGGACTCTGTCCCAGGTGGAGGAGTTTAAGTATCTCGGGGTCTTGTTCACGAGTGAGGGAAAGATGGAGAAGGAAATCAGCCGGAGAATCGGAGCAGCTGGGGCAGTATTGCAGTCTCTCTGCCGCACTGTTGTGACGAAACGGGAGCTGAGCCAGAAGGCAAAGCTCTCGGTCTACCGAGCTATCTACATTCCTACTCTCACCTATGGTCATGAAGTGTGGGTAATGACCGAAAGAATAAGATCGCGGATACAAGCGGCCGAAATGAGTTTCCTCAGAAGGGTGGCTGGCATCTCCCTTAGAGATAGGGTGAGAAGTGCAGTCACCCGAGAGAGACTCGGAGTAGAGCCGCTGCTCCTTCGCTTGGAAAGGAGCCAGCTTAGGTGGTTCGGGCATCTCGTGCGGATGCCTCACGAGCGTCTCCCTAGGGAGGTCCTCGTTGCACGTCCCACTGGGAGGAGGCCCCGCGGCAGACCAAGGACCAGATGGGGGGATTACATCTCCTCTCTGGCCTGGGAACGCTTCGGGATTCCCCAGGAGGAAGTCGCAAATGTTGCTCTGGAGAGGGAAGTCTGGGGGTCTTTGCTGGAGCTGCTGTCCCCGCGACCCGATTCCGGATAAGCGGTTGAAGATGGATGGATGGAAAAATGATAATTACCTAAATCTGGTGCACCCATTGATTCTATGCGGATAATGTACAGTGCCAACTGCCCATAAGCTAAATCAATGTACACGTAAAGATGCATTAAATGTTTCCCCAGCCTACAGCTTTCATAATAAAGGACCTCACAGGGCCGAGGTATCTTGTTGTAAGACAAGAGCGTTGTGTCAGGGTTGATTTGGTCAAAACTTTCCCTTCCACTTCTGATGTTTCATAATACAACAAGTTGGGCAACTTCCTGTGCAGAAAAATACTTCTGCTCCTTCATTGAGTTTTAAACAAGGTGAAGCAAAACCAAAAGTTAAAAACAGCTCAACATGGCCAAGCCATTCATTCTCTATTATGGTCACAGCGTAGACATTCAGTAACTTTGAAATACAAAGACAATAATTTATCCGTCACCTGTCTGGCATGCTCACAGCATCTCTGATACGGCGAACATCAGTCACCACAGGATGGGTTAACAGGATGAATGAGAGTCTAACGACAGCTAAATGCTATGCAGCCTTGCTTATGTTACAACTGTAATGGGACAAAGACATTTAGAGAGCAAGTACTGGTAATATGATCTCACCGCCTCTCAGTCTGAGCAAGACCTCATCCGTTCTCTAAAAGGTGATGGTCGCCATAAAGCTTCACTGTGTCACATGTCATATTAAAGCAAAAAAAGAGCATCTGAACTGTATGATATAACTGTACACAGGAACGTAGCAGTCTTTTCTATACTTTCATTTGTTTGTGGTGGCCCACAAATAGATTTGACACTATTGTTAGGTGGCAATTTGCATCGTAACTCCACTTCTGCACACAGGTCATACGCACCTAGTCTGCCAGAGAATAAGATGCAGAGAATAAGATGATATAGCAGAAGGGATTAGTTGTACCAATTTAGCAATTTTTGTCATATATCAAGCAAGTACTCAGACCCCTTTAGTTATTAAAAGGGTAATATTGTAGTGAACAACACACTCGTTAAAAGTTAAAGACAGCAAGTGTTTCTTGCGTTATTCATTTACTCCGTAATCAAATACTGTACAAGCGGAAACAAAAAGCAGGGTATTTGCCATTGGAGAAAAAATTCAGACATGTCGGGCACCTCCACAAGCCTGGGAAGTGTGCATTACCACCGCTGTGAAAGACAAGGTTTGGAGGTATAGAAGTTTGGAGAGCTACTCTACAAATGTGCAACCCAGCCTTAGACTGGTAAGAGTCATGACTAGTGATAGTGCTAAGAAAACAGAGCCTGGACTTTTGACGGATGGTAACACTTTCAGCTTCCTGGTGAAATATGCAAACCAGTACAGTGTTTCCCACGGATTGCTAAAATATTAGTGGTGGTGGGGGCGTGGCTAGGTGTGATGGGGACGTGGCCAGGGCTGTGTCAATATGACATCATATAATTTGCATAATCAGTGATGATGCACATATTTTCTTTAAAAAGGCTAAAGTAATGTTATACTAAACTTTTTTTTTTGATCGGTGTTATTAGTCATTAGTATTAACATATATATTTTTTATATTATAGCGGGTTTTTTTCTCTATTTTTCAATTGTTGCTGCTACTTTTATTACTATTGTACAGTGTAGCACAGGCTGCACTTTGTACACTTGGTTTATTTACATATTATTAGTCTGCCCTCCCTGAATATTGGAATTTAATTGCCAAATACGTAAACAGTCTTTTACATTAGAGATAAAAATAATAACTTGATAAACATTGATAATGCAGTTACTGTAAAACTAAGCACAGAAAGGACAGAACATTAATATACTCTACATATAATGTGCACATACATGTAGGAGTCATACGGTTTAATACCGTTTGTTATAAACTGAAAAAAAGCAATACAATTATATAGAATGAAGGTTGACTCTAATGGACAATGGACAGGCTAAAGGAAACTCGCAGAGCAAACTTGTACAACCAACGTTTATCGAACGGCACAAAATTGACATAAAATAGTATGTGTATTTCTACTTACAGGCATATATTCACCACACTCTGTAGAAACAAATACTGGCCGCTATCTTTGTACTACTCAATAAGTCTCCTGCAGCACACACGCCACTGTGTGTGCGTGCTGACTAACTACAGAAGCCTGTTGCTCAAACTTTTCATTATAAAACAAAAATATAAATTTCATTTAAAACAAATATATAGTCGATGTTTTGTGGAACAAGATTCTGGGAGATGGAAGCCGACCTGCACAAGTAGAGAATATATAAGAAACTTTAGTGGTGACCAAAGCGGGTGTTGTTTTTTTATGGGCTTGTGGCACAAACAGTAAAAATGGACAGATAGAGCAAAAAGGCATAAAATAACTGAAAAATCTGGAATTCTAATATTAATGACAACACAAAGATATTTTTTCAAGGGGTTCTATGATGATTTTAATGTACATAACACACTTCCTTGTGTTCTATATCAGTGTTTCGTAACCATAAGGCCGGGGCCCATTGTTGGGTTGTAAGCACCCTTTAAAGGGCCGACCAAAAATATTTGTTTCTCAGTTGCAGTCCGTATGGTATGGTTCTCAGTTGTAATACACTTTCACACCACTTATGGCAGTAATGACAATATCAAACAAACAGAAGAAGTCTGAAGCTAAGTCTTGAGAAGTTTCTTAAGCTGTTAAAAATTATGACTTAAGTAGTGAAGCTTTATTTTCATTTGAACTTTAACATTTTATTGACAGTTTATTTAAGAAACATATATTATTATTATTTATTATACATTTTATTAGAATTTATTTATTTTAACATTTTCATCAGTTTTTAAGAGTTCCTTCTTTTGCAGTATATTTGATTAGTATTTTTTTGCAATCAGCCTGACCTAAGACTTTATATTAATCTTTGTGATTAACACATGGTTACATATCATTTGACAAAGTTGTAAACTGTACGTAGGGTAAATATAATTATAATAATAATAATCAAGAGTAAGATTACTAATTTAGTGTTAATATTTGAGTGGACCCCAGACCCTTCTATAGTGGAAAAGTTGGTTAAAAAGGTTAAAAAAAAGAAAAGAAAAAAAAAGAGAAAAGAAAAGCCCTCCAACAACTTGCAAACCATCACCACAAACAGATTGGAGACAAACTACCTCTCAGATAAGCACACGCAGATTCATACAAAGCTTCATGGTGAAGGTAAATAACAACCATGTACTGCAATAATAAAGGAGTATGTGAATGTTCTATGAGGTTCCTTTTATAACAGAGCACTTCCACAAAAAGGAAGTCCATATAATGGAGGGACTGAGTCAGTTTTTTCTGAAACGTGATGACAGAGACTAGTCGCTGTTGTTATCCGACACAAAAGATGAGACAGCAGAGACGGAGCCTCACAAACCCTAAAATCCATACGGTAAGAAGGCGAAAAAAAGCAGTCGGTCTTACTTTCCCCTCCAAGAGTGCTTGGTGGTGTAGAAGCAGGCCAGGTCTTGATTGTCTTTCAGGATGTTCATCTTTTCACAAGACCTGAGCAGCACAGAAGTTGGAAAGTTGAAATTAGGCAAGAAATATTCCATGTTTTGTTCTATAACATCAACAGAGCTGAGAAGGAAAGTCTAAAGTCTTCCACAATGGTTACACGGTTGGCAGCCCGCCGCCGCACACACTTCGCAGAGTCGTTCAACATACTACAGCACAATGGCAAAGACTCCACTTAGCCAACAGAACTAATATCCAACATTGTTCTCTTGTCTGATCATATAAGTAGTTTGTTTACAAACAAGGTTCTAAATCAGTCGAGACAATCAGAATGGATGTTCACAGTCAGGGTTAATCTCTTCCTCGTATATGGCATCTGCAAAGCTGAAATTTGTGGTGCAGTTTAAAGCCACATTTTGAGCTGCTACGGACTGGAAAAGACAAAAAAATGAGCTGATAATGATGTCATGAAAAAAATAATTAAAAGACTGTAAAGGTGCTGTAAGGGGGTAATAGCTGCATTTCTTTCCTGACTGCTAGACGGCTGCACTGGGATAGGAGTGAGGGTGGGGGGTAACGGTTTGTGTCAGCACTTTGGAAAAACTCTGACTTTCTTTCCTCTGCAATCCGAAAAAAGGCCAAATCATGGAATGCCTGAAAACACACATTCAATGTCAAGTACATAAGCACCAGTTTAAGCAAATGATTAAGGTTGCAACACAATACATGTGCTAAGAGCCTTAGAGCCCAGTCTTGCATTTTCTTTAACAATCACAGATGGCACTTTTAATCCAATGGAAGGAAGTGATGCAATGCATGATAAAATACATCCTTTTGAACATTGGCACTGTTCTATTCTGATGTGTAAAAGGAAGAGGCCATGGCAGATTCCAGGATTGAGTCATGTGACAAACCCCTCCATGCGCTTCCTGTCTGGATGCAGATCAATAACGAGATAGTAATAGACTATCCTTGACAGGGATTAGAAGAAGAAGCAATGCCCAGACAAAAAGTACACAATATTTAAAAATGACTCATCGATCCCGACAGGACAAGCAACTTCCCAAGTTATTTTATTAATTGTTGAAGTCATGGAAATATTCTCCTTCATGTTTCATAACATGGTACTAACACAAACAACACAATGTGAACATGCCATTTCAAATCCAAATGTTGGTCCATTGTGTATATGTTCTCCATTATATTCAATGAATGTCTCGCCCGTGGAAATAGCATTAACATAAGGCAGGGTGCAAGGTTCAAACTGTCATGTGACATGAAGAGGAGAGTGTGATTGCCTTCATTCAACAACAATAACTAAAATAATTAATGGAAATAGAGTCAACAGGAAGCATATTACGCACTCTGGTAATGTATGAAACATTTGTCAATTTAACGAAGGTCTGGAGAAAGGGCCACGCAGTTTGTTGGAGTGGAAATGCACAACCCCCAGATTGGGTTGAATAAAAACAATGTATGACAAGCGTTACCTGGCTTATCAGCACTTTTAACAAGACTCCACTGAGGGGCCTGCAGGGTTGATTACCAGGCTAATGACAATTAAAGGCTCCACGCCGCCATCACTGCAGTTGTATTGAAACAAGACAACTTGAATGGATGGTTATTATTTAATATATCACGACGAAGACTGGAGCTGGAGCTAGCGTACGTGTTATGCTAGCCAGAAGATTAGCGGCTAACGTAGCGCATCAATGTGGTTCTGCATAGCAGCTAGCTAGCCGCATTAGCAGCAGCCTTCAATCAGGCAAACAGGCGAGAAGATGGCTTTTAAAGGCAAAAAAGACAGGTTACCTGCAGAAATCACGAGCGGATATAAATTACAGCCTTCCCTCGGCCCCCCGCCCTCCTCGGTGCCCTGTCGTTGCTTGGCGTACCCGCTCCAGAGCCGACGGTGCTCAGTTACGCCGTATCCCCCCCACAACTGCGCTCAGGACGCTGCCATATTCCAAATTGCACAAGTGAGCCTTTGCGCATGAGCGAGGTCTGCCCTGTCATGCGGCGGTCAGCTGATTGGTCTGTCAGAACTCGGAGGGTAGCGATAACCGGTCCCAGGTAAGCGCCAAGTACGTTTCGGGCTCTTTTTGAATTGTCATATACAGTCAAAACCGATCACAGAACAGTTTAAGTTTAATGTAGTCTAATCTACTCTTTTCAGTTTCTTGCATACTCAGAACATACTCAGAACATATTTACTATCTATTGAGTCATTAATTTCATTGACAACTGTCGATATTTTACATTAAAAAAGCAGAAAAAAGACACCTTAAACTCACGAAGGACTTGTGTGCCCTCTAGCGACACACAATAAAAGTGAAGTCATTCTAAAGCATCAAAGATTAAAACAGGAACACAGACGTTAACACAAGCTGCACAAAGTCAGTGTGTAACTACAACTATCCATCCATCCATTTTTCTACCGCTTGTCCCTTTCGGGGTCGCGGGGGAGCGCTGGAGCCTATCTCAGCTGCATTCGGGCGGAAGGCGGGGTACACCCTGGACAAGTCGCGACCTAACAGCCTTGAATATACATCAGTGATAACACATACCATATCATGTTGCTTCGTTCAGCCATATTATTGGCATCTGGCATATCCATACTGTACTTTGTTCTCTCAAGACAAGAGTGTGTTAACTATAAATCATAAATTAAATACCAGCCACCTGCCTGCAAAGAAAAGGTTGAGGTGCAGCATGATGACAAAGCCATAGAACACATTGGTTCTCTACACCTAAAGATGAGATGACTAACCTTGATTGGAGGTAAAGGGGAAACATCTTGGCCTCTGTGCTGGACTGATGTTGCACACTCAACTCCAGCGGCACAGAGTGGTCACGTTATTAAACATCTGATTTGGTGAGCAACCATGCGCTGCCCCTTAGCCTAATTCAATAAAGCTTTAGAAGGGAGATGTTCCTTCTTGTCCTAAGATCACACTACTATTTTATGTTTTATGTTGCACGATTGCACCAAGAAAAATTCCTAGTTTGTGAACCCGTTCTCAAACAATGGCAATAAAACTATTCAGATTCTGATTCTGATTCTATCATAGGACTGACAAAGGACCTGTGTCCGCAAGCCTCAGGTAGGATGTGAATGAATGTCATTTATATATTCGCTTGCATGAGAATGGGCGTATGCATGGAAACATTGGCTTATTGTATGTCTAATTGGACAAACTCTCTTTTTATGTTACATTTTTGGAAGCTTTTAATGGCACAGCGTACATAGATGCAATGCTGGTATGTAATGTTTAATATTTAGATTTATCTAAAATAAAAAGACCAAGTTGTCCACTTCATGAATTTTACACTTTAACCTTTGACAATTTGACCCATGTATCGTCTTTGCAGGCGTTACAACGGTGATGTCCAAACTGTCGCTGCAGTTTAGCTTTAAGCTATAGTCATCAAAACTATCTATTTCTGTATGTAGCAAAGCTATTCAATCTAAGACTTTCTGTTTTTTCATCAAATCTCCATCCATCCATCCATTTTCTACCGCTTGTCCCTTTCGGGGTTGCTGGAGCCTATCTCAGCTACATTCGGGCGGAAGGCGGGGTACACCCTAGACAAGTCGCCACCTCATCTCAGGGCCAACACAGATAGACAGACAACATTCACACTCACATTCACACACTAGAGCCAATTTAGTGTTGCCAATCAACCTATCCCCAGGTGCATTTTTTGGAGGTGGGAGGAAGCTGGAGTACCCGGAGGGAACCCACGCAGTCACGGGGAGAACATGCAAACTCCACACAGAAAGATCCCAAGCCCGGGATTGAACTCAGGACTACTCAGGACCTTCGTATTGTGAGGCACATGCACTAACCCCTGTGCCACCGTGCTGCCCTTCATCAAACCTCTGAAATAAAGTAACTTTTCAAAAAAAATTTAAATATAGATTTATGGATGGATATAACAATATCACATACTGTATATATTATAACATTGAAATACAAATATATAAATTGATATTAACATACAGGTGAAACTAAAACATTTTTAATATCGTTCAAAAAATCATTCATGTCAGCAATTCAATTTCAAATATTAAACTAATATGTGATATAAACTCATTGTAAGTGTTGTTGAAACTTACACTTAATATTTTGGTTTTAAGGGTTAATATTTTTTGTTAAAAATTATTATGGTTGTGAATTTATGTTACATTTTTTATAAATAAGACAAATTTTGTTTGCTATAAAAGGGCAATTTAATACCTTTTGTTACACCGCTATTCTCGCGAGGTTTTGGTTTAGTATTAGAGGTTTGAAACCTGCATTCGCCCAGACATGCAAAAGACTTTGAGCGAGCCATCTGCAGCAGCAAGAACATTTCGCTAGCCGCACAAGGTATTTTGTCATATTGTGTCGAATGATTCTGTATATTTGTAAAGTATATTGGTTTAATTATTGTACGCTCATTTAGTACGCACAAGACTGAAATATTTGCTGCCCAAGAACCTCCGAAGTGGCAGGTAGCTATTTTGTTTAGCACTTTATTTGCCTGTGACTGGATTACTTGTAAAGATGTGCAAGTCGTTTATGACCGGATACATTAAATACAATCTCCTGAAGCAGACATTAGGCGTAAAGTTGAAGCATGCACGTCACTCTCCGGATTTATAGTCAACAGAGCTGAGAAATGGCTTGGATGAGACATTGAGGATGACGAAGAATCGTGGCCAGATGTCGGATCATGCTTAGGATCTGAAAGTTCTAAATCAAGGTCAAAATCACGAAGGTCCAAAAGTGGTTCAGGACAAACCTGCTCACAAACAATAAAAAGAATGGAAGCTGAAGCTGAAGCAGCTGCATCTCAAGAAATACTAGCAGTAATGGACGAGCAGGAAAAGGAAACAGCTGAACTACAAAAATTGGAACTTGAGAACTTTGCAAGGCAACAAGCAATGCAAGAGCAGGGTAGAAAGATCGACCGCTTGGAATAAGTTAAGAAAATGAACGCTGCCAAAGCTCGCGTAAAGGTTTACGATGAAGTTGAAAGTGCTGCTGAAAGTCGAAGTTTGTTACACGGTATTAAAGCAGCGAGTGAAACCCAAGCAATCCCTATCACACCAAGCACTCCCTTTCAAGCTATAAACACAACCCAAGTCTTTCATGCTACAAGCCATGAGTTTGCTCCACACATTCAATAAACTCCTATCATACAAGCAAAGGCCACAAGTCAAACACTCAAAGCATCAAGTCCACCATTCATCCCTCAAGCCACACAAGTTCAAACGGTTGTAACCCAACCACAGGCAAATTCTGATCTAGTTGGCATACTAGCAGAAGCAATAAGTGCAAATCGACTTCCAACTCCAGAACCTGCATTGTCCACTGGAGACCCACTAAAGTTCAAAGACTGGCAGTTGTCATTCGAAACCTTAATTGAAAGAAAGAACATTCCCAAGAATGAGAAACTTTACTATCTCAGGAAGTATCTCGGTGGATCTGCAAAAAGAGCAGTAGAAGGATTCCTCCTAGTAGGCACAGATGAAGCATACGACTCAGCTTGGAAAGTGCTGGAAAAGCGTTTTGGAGATCTGTTCACCATAGGAAAATGCTTCAGAGACAAGCTTCATGGTTGGCCGAAAATAAGCTACAAAGATGGAAGTGAGTTAAGGGAATTTGCTGACTTTCTTGGAAGTAGTGAAGCTGCGATACCACACATAAGTTCTCAATGATTGTATGGAAATCCAGAGACTCTTGTTGAAACTTCCAGATTGGTTGACTACAAGATGGAACCGCACAGCCATGAAAATAAGACGAACAAATTATGGAGAGTATCCATCCTTCCGCACGTTTGTGGAGTTTGTGTCTCTGGAAGCTGACTTAGCGTGCGATCCCATAGCCTCAATGCAAGCACTCAAAAGTTTGGACAAGTAAACACAAACATTCACACAGTCAAGTCATTCAAGCAAAAACGCTCACTACAAACTCAAGTCACTCAACAAGCTCAGGTCACACAAATACTGTAACCGGTCTCTTCTGCAAAAGGAATGGCTACACGCTTGATAAATGTTTCAATTTCACGGAAAAAATGGTTCAAGATCGTATCAAGTTTGCACAGACAGAAAAGCTGTGTTTCGGATGTTTAAAGACTGGACATCATTCAAAGAAGTGCGATAAAAGGAGCACATGTGAGAAATGTCATAGGAGACATCCTACATGTCTGCATGACGACAAGTTCATGGAACGTAAAAAGGCAACACCTGCAAAGAGTGAGGATAACTCTCAAGACAAAGTAGACACTAAAGTAACAAAGGATGAAGACAAATCTATCGCAATCTCTAACAGGGTAACTCAAGACACCTCAAGCACGTTGACATCCTCTATACCAGTGGTCCCCAACCACCGGGCCGCGGCCCGGTACCGGTCCGTGGATCGATTGGTACCGGGCCGCACAAGAAATTTAAAAAATATATATATACTTTTTTTAATTTATTTTTTATTTTTTTAAATTAAATCAACATAAAAAACACAATATACACTTACAATTAGTGCACCAACCCAAAAAACCTCCCTCCCCCATTTACAATCATTCACACTCATTCGCACAAAAGGGTTGTTTCTTTCTGTTATTATTATTTCTGGTTCCTACATTATATATCAATATAGATCAATACAGTCTGCAGGGAAACAGTCCGTAAGCACACATAATTGTATTTTTTTACGACACAAAAAAAAATTAGAAAACATTTTTTTTATTTTAATTTATCCCAGTTTACAGGTCACATATCCCGACGTCTGAAACCGCTTTGAAGTGGCCTCATCTGGAATAGCTAGCAGATAAGTTACCACCAATGCTCGAATGTGAAGTTGGTCTGCTTATCGGCTATAACTGTCAACAAGCCCTTCTACCAAGAGAAGTTCTTGCAGGCTAAGAAAACCAACCCTACGCACAGCTAACCGATCTCGGCTGGAGCATAGTTGGTTGCTCGTCTCAAGTCCACAATCACAATGATGCCATCGGCACAAGTCACAGAATCATTGTGCGTGAAGTAACTCCTGCGTCACAACCAGCAGTTAAACTCAAACAAGAAGTGCGTTTTGTATGCAGAACTCAAGTAAAGGAAGCCAGTCCAATTGATGTGATAAAGGCTTTGGAATCTGACTTCTCTGAGCATGCAACAGACGACAATCCAATTTCTCAAGAAGACATTTTGTTCATGACAAAGGTGACAAAAGGCATACGACAAAAAGAAGACGGTAACTACGAACTTCCACTACCATTCAAAACAGACAATCCAAATCTTCCAAACAACAAACAATACGCTGAACACAGATTGTCTTCATTGGAACGTAAACTCAAAAGGAACGAGAAATACCACAAGGATTATGTCAAGTTTATGGATGACATCATAACCCGCGGAGACGCAGAAAGAGTCCCAGTACAAAAGCTGGATAACACGACAGCGTGTACCTCACCAGTACCTCACCACGAAGTTGTACCACCCCCATAAGCCTGCAAAGATCCGCATGGTTTTTGATTGTTCTGCCCGTTTCCAGGAAACATCTCTAAACGATCATCTTCTGACTGGACCATACCTCACCAACACACTGGTCAGAGTGTTATGCCGCTTCAGAAAGGGTCCATCGCCTTCATGTGTGACGTGGAGAGAATGTTCCATCAATTCTATGTTGTCAAGGAACATCAAGACTACCGGAGATTTCTCTGGTGGGACAAAGGTGATTTGAACTCTGAACCTTCAGTGTACAGGATGAAAGTGCACCTTTTCGGGGCAGCTTCCTCTCGCGGATGCTGTAACTTCGGACTCAAACATCTCGCATCTCAAGGTAAAGACAAGTTCAGCAAAAAGACTGTCAAGTTCATCCAAAGAGGTTTTTACGTTGATGATAGACTTGCTAGTGTAACGTCAACAGCCGAAGCCATAAAGCTGGTCGAAGAGTCAAGAGTACTTTGCAAGACAGGCAAACTCCATTTGCATAAGTTTGTGTCAAACAATAAAGAAGTGCTCGAAGCAATTCCCCAAGAAGAACAAGCTCAAGGCAAAGACCAAGACCTGGCTCTTGGAGAACCCCACGTTGAACGCGCACTCGGAGTACAATGGTGTATTGAGGCAGATTAATTCCAATTCCGAGTCCAAGTCAAAGACAACCCGTTGACAAGGAGAGGGGTGCTCTCGACAGTTGCATCAGTCTATGACCCCTTGGGTTTGTTGCCCCATTCATACTGATTGGAAAGCAAATACTTCAAACGTTGTGCAAAGACAAAGTAAATTGGGACGACGATCTCCCAGACCACATTCTACCACGGTGGGAAGCATGGTTGAGAGACCTGCCCAAACTGGCAGCTCTGAAGATCCCACGAAGCTACTCACAAGACATCAATGTTGTATAGTACGAGTTACATAACTTCTCAGACGCAAGCCTCGAAGGTTATGGCGTATGTTCATACCTCAGAGCAATAAGTAAAGAAGGAAAAATCAGTTGTTTACTAGTCATGGGTAAAGCGAGAGTTACACCAACTAAACAAACGACCATCCCAAGACTCTAACTATCATCGGCCGTGACTTCAGTCCGCAACGCAGATGTAATCAACCGAGAACTGGAAATTGAAAATCTCAAAGAATATTATTGGTCAGATTCACAAGTCGTATTGGCATACATATCCAACGATGCAAAAGGATTTCACACATTCGTCGCCAATCGAATCCAACGAATAAGACAAAGCACAAGTCCTAAAAAATGGCAGCACGTCAGCTCAGAAAACAACCCTGCTGATCATGCCTCAAGAGGTTTAAGCGCAACTCAGCTGAAAGAATCAAACTGGTTGAAAGGCCAAGATTTCCTTTGGAAACAAGATCTTCCAGTCAATGAGGAAATGGTGGGAGAGATCGAAGAAACGGATCCCGAACTCCGTAAAGGTCACACGCACACTACACAGTCAAAGGAAGCAAACCCAGTGCTAGAGCATTTACAGAAATTTTCCGATTGGTCAAGACCAATAAAGGCCATCGCCAGACTCAAGAGATTCATCAAAGAATATAAAGGTATCCAATAAAGAACAAACTAAGTCACAGATCTTGAAGAGAGAAAGGATACAGAAGTGTTCAACATCAAGCTAGTGCAAAGAGAAGCTTTCCCTGAGGAAATAAAGAAAATCAGATCTCAAAAGGAAAATTCTCTACACAAGCACAACAGACTACCGGTAATACAGTTGAACGCTTTCCTGGACAAGTCAGATGTTCTCAGGGTGGGAGGAAGATTATCCCAATCAGCCTTACATCAAGATGTGAAACACCCCGCAATTCTTCCCAAAGAATCTCACGTGTCAGCCCTACTCGTCAAACACTACCATGAACGTGTATATCACCAAGGAAGAGGCATGACTACAAATGAATTGCGTGCAAATGGAATATGAATCTTAGGATGTGGAAATGTTGTTTCATCGCACATCTACCGCTGTGTTAAGTGCAGAAAATACAGAAAAGCTGCAAATGTCCAACAGATGGCAGATTTGCCAAAAGTGAGAAAAGAAACAGCGCCACTTTTTACCTACTGTGGCATTGGCTGTTTCGGCCCATTCATAGTAAAGGATGGAATGAAAGAAGTCAAAAGATATGGATTATTGTTCACATGCTTATGTTCACGAGCTGTGCACATTGAAACACTCGGCGACTTATGGACAGATGCTTTCATGAATGCCCTTCGAACTCTGATCGCCATAAGAGGTCCTGTCCGACAATTAAGGTGCGACCAAGGGACAAACTTTATGGGTGCTAGGAGAGAGTTTTCGGAGTTAATGAAAGACATGGATCAAGAACCACAGAGTCATTGGTTGCGAATTTGTGATGAACGTTCCATCAGCAAGCCATATGGGAGGTATCTGGGAACGCCAAATTCGAACAGTGCAAAGCATACCGACAGCAAAGCTTGACAAGTCCTCAAACAGACTCGATACAACTAGTCTAAGAACACTACTTTACGAGACAATGGCAATCATCAACAGTAGACCCTTAAGTGTTGAATATCTAAATGATCCCACGGGTCCAGAACCACTAACTCCCAATCACATATTAACGATGAAATCTTCAGTTATTCTTCCCCCTCCAGGACAGTTTTGCAAGGATGATTTGTACTTAAACAAAAGATGGAAAAGGGTGCAATTTCTAGCAAATGAATTTTGGCAAAGATGGAGGCGAGAATATTTGTTGAATCTCCAACAGCGAAAGAATTGGCAGAAAGTTTCAAGAAACTTGCAAGTAAATGATATTGGGATAATACAGGATGACAATGCTCCAAGATGTAAATGGAAACTAGCTTGAGTAATAGAGACTTTGGAAAGCCCAGACGGCAAAGTTTGAAAGGTGAAGTTGAAGACAAAGGGAAACCACTGACGAGACTGATATACCCAGAAAGACCTATTCACAAAGTCATGAATCGGTCCTCTCCAAGTTTTCTCATTGTCATCCCACTGGGTTGAGTTTTTCCTTGCCCTGATGTGGCATCTGAACCGAGGATGTCGTTGTGGCTTGTGCAGCCCTTTGAGACACTTGTGATTTAGGGCTATATAAATAAACATTGATTGATTGATTGATTGATTTCAGGAATTGTAAAGAAAATATTTAATCTTCCTCTTTTATATAGTATCCCTAACTTTATTTTTGTCTGGTATTTTTTATAGTGTTTTGAATAATTATTATTCATTGTATGGTTCTATTTTTAATTGTACATGTTGTTATCATGATATTGACTAGTTATTAATGTATTTATTTATTTATTTTTATAAATTTTTATTTATAATATGCAACATTTACATATAAGCAAAGAAATAATAATAATCAAAACATGTACAGAAACAGTACAAAACATCGCCGGGGGGTTGTGAACTCAATAAAGCAACAAAAAAAAGAATGCAAAATATATACAGTATATGTAACAAAGTGTAAAGCCATAGGCTCACACAACTTCCGTAAATAATCCAAATTTGGAGCACAGCATCAGAGTTTTCACAGCTTTTTGGTTGTTAGAGGTAGAAAGCATTTTAAAGTTAAGTTCTAATTATTTTTTAAAGGCACAAAAAACAGAAACTTACATTTATGAATATAAAACTCAGCCAATAGTATAATGAGGTTGCAAAGATAAAATTCCTTTTCAAATTTTGTTTCATACTGTGTAAATCCAAATAATTATTGACTAGTTATAGTCATTAATCCTTGTCTAATGTTCATATTGTTGTTACTCAGCCAGCGTTTGTGGGTCTGATGGACCCGTTGCATTTTGTGGCTTTTAATGCCTCACAATCAAACACTTTTATGTTAAAATACTGAACAGATGTTTACCTTATCCCAATAAACATCTGTTCAGTATTTTAACTTTTATGTTAAAATACTGAACAGATGTTTACCTTATCCCAATAAACATCTGTTCAGTATTTTAACATAAAAGTGTTTGATTGTGAGGCATTAAAGCCACAAAATGCAACAGGTCCATCAGACCCACAAACGCTGGCTGAGTAACAACAATATGAACGTTGCACGGAAAATTTCTCTGCCCGTTTCTGCATCCCACAGGGATTCTTCTTTTGTGTTTCTGCACCTGCAGTTCCCACACAAGGTTGCAACATTGTTTGTCAACACTGTCTGCTCTCATTTTCTCGCACACTTGACCCTCTGATGTTCTGTGTACCTACCAGTGTTGGCTTAGTTACTGAAAACCAGTAACTAGTTACAGTTACTAGTTACTTTATTTCAAAAGTAACTCAGTTACTTACACCAAAAAGTAATGCGTTACTGTGAAAAGTAACTATTTAGTTACTTTTTTTTTTCTTCTTTTTTTTTAAAGCGCCCATTAATGCCCTTTTAGCCTTCATTTTAGTACTGTTATTGCACTGGAGAATAATACAATCTGTTGATCAACTTGACATGCATTTGCATCACTGAACTCTGCTAAGCAATGTGGTCTACATACAACACACAAAGACAAAGATATGTTTCAAAGGGCCAATTTGTTTCAGGCCAGAACAAATTAATAGCTGCAACATAACATACATACGTAACAAACAGCATAATAACAACATAGCTGTAAACAAAGGAAGGCACACACTACATACACAAAGCCTAACCAGGCGTTTTTTTCTCAAGGAATTCTGAAACAAAATCATGTCTGAAGCCGAGAACACTCTACACATTTCCCCAGTTTTAGTTTAGAGATAAGGAAAGATTGGCCTGGCCCACTAGGATCCCTCTTTATGTTTGGGAACTTTATAGTCTATACATTTAGAGTGATGTGATAATCAAACACTCTAGAAGTCTAGAATGAAAAAGTATATAAGAGAATTGACAGAGTGTGTGTACCTTCAGCGCTGAATGATGAGCAGAGGCAGAGTTAATCCTTAAGTGGTGGTGGTGGAGGGGAAGTGGCATCGGAGTCTGTGTCTCTCTTTACTAGCTTCGTCGAAGCATGTTGCTTTTATAGGTGTTTCAGCAGATTTGAATTGCTGTTTTGGGCAGTAGATGGGATCTTTGATCCAAGACACAACTGACATTTAAGTAAAATGTAAAACGCAGCTCCGCCATGATCAGACACGCCCCCCCCCCCTCCCCTCCCTCCCCACACCCACACCCAGACACACACACACAGAGCGCGCGTCTCTCTTCTCCGGCTTGTGACACAAGAAGAATCAGAAGGACGACACTGCAGCGCTCCAATAAAACACACTCAGATTTTCTGTTTCTAACCGATACTACATAAAAAATCACGTAAAATAACGCAGTAACGCATCATGTAGCAGAGGTGTGGACTCGAGTCACATGACTTGGACTCGAGTCAGACTCGAGTCATGAGTTTGATGACTTTAGACTCGACTTGACAAAATGTAAAGAGACTTGCAACTCGACTTAGACTTTAACATTAATGACTTGTCAATTCACTTGGACTTCAGCCTTTTGACTTGACAAGACTTGCTACTTTCCCCAAAACCCAAAGATCAAAAAGTTATTCAGGAGCGCTCCGTATCTTTCATTGTGTACGTGTGTCTGTCAGCGTGTGCGCTGTCAGTACAACATCCAATCAAATTAGATCCACATTGTTTTCATCTGACAGCATTCATCCAATCAAATTGCAGGACAACCAACGAAGAAGAGCTGTCAAACAACACGCCAGTGAGAAAAAATGGTACCAAAGATAGTTTTGTTTGGGTATAAAAACTACGACTTGGTCAACAAAAAACTAATTGCAGTATGCAAAACATGCGGTTCGAAGATTACAGACGGAGACGCAACATTTTCCAACTTCGTTCGACAATGAAAGTTGCACAAAGAACGGCAAGTTTTGAATGTAAGCTAACGTTTATTGGCTAAGTAACGTAACTTTAATTTGCTGTTAAGTTAAATCAATGAGGCTGTAAACTCACTGCTAACGTTATAACGTTATTGAAAACACGGCAATCTGTTGCGTCCACTGCAGTTCGCTACCTTATATATACTTTTTGTCAAGTTGTTTTTTTTTTAAGCAGGGTTGCATGAGATACCTATACATAACGTTACGTTAGTCAATGTATCACACACAGTCACGTAACGTTAGACGACGGTCAGCAGCACTGCGTATTTTAACCACCTACAAAAAGACAAACATAGTCAAATAAAGGTCAATTAAAATGTGTACTATATTAAAAATATGTGTACATATATGCATAGGACCCTGACATCTAAAAAGTACAACTCTGTTTATTGTTATGTTAATGTATTTGTTATGTTTTTCATGTGTACGCACACATCAACAGAACAAGCACAATGCTATCACATTAGCTCCGAAGCTAAAGTGCTTCTCCGATGTATTGTCGTGGAGATAAAAGTCACTGTGAATGTCCATTTCGCGTTCTCGACTCTCATTTTCAAGAGGATATAGTATCCGAGGTGGTTTAAAATACAAATCCGTGATCCACAATAGAAAAAGGAGAAAGTGTGGAATCCAATGAGCCCTTGTACCTAAGTTACGGTCAGAGCGAAAAAAGATACATCTTGGCGTCCTGCACGGCACTTTAATCCTTCACTCTCACTTTCCTCATCCACAAATATTTCATCCTCGCTCAAATTAATGGGGTAATCGTCGCTTTCTCGGTCCGAATCGCTCTCGCTGCTGGTGTAAACAATGTGCAGATGTGAGGCGCTCCACAACCTGTGACGTCACGCTACTTCCGGTACAGGCAAGGCTTTTTTATCAGCGACCAAAAGTTGCGAACTTTATCTTCGATGTTCTCTAAATCCTTTCAGCAAAAATATGGCAATATCGCGAAATTATCAAGTATGACACATAGAATGGACCTGCTATCCCCGTTTAAATAAGAAAATGTCATTTCAGTAGGCCTTTAAAAAAAACAAGAAAAAAAATAAGTAACTAAATAGTTACTTTTCACAGTAATGCATTACTTTTTGGTGTAAGTAACTGAGTTAGTAACTTAGTTACTTTTGAAATAAAGTAACTGTAACTAGTTACTGGTTTTCAGTAACTAACCTAACACTGAACACCACACAAGGGTTAAATGGAAAAAAAAACATAGCGTCAGCGTTCTTGACGTAATACAGTTAGCACTTCCGGTTCGAGGTCGCCTGTTCCGGGTGACGGTGCTGATTTGTCAAGTAGCCGAGAGTGCATGGCATGGTAGACAAGGTAGTTGGCGGTTTAGACACCAAACTCAGCCGGACGTTTTTACCAACCCTAAACGGACCCAAAGCTAGACAAATTAGAGCTTATTTAGTGTCCTCTACCCCTTTTGTGGCCGCCTTCCTTCCACCGGCACCTACTTTTGGCCGTTTGTCATTCGCTCCTGCGTGATAGCTACGTTAGCTTCGCTCTTTGAAAATGGCGGATGTGTCAAGTGAGAAAAGCCTGGACGACTTCTTTGCCAAGCGGGACAAAAAGAAGAAGAAAGAGAAAGGAAAGGGCAAGGAGGCCTCTGCGCCGTCGACGGGGGTGATGAAAAAGATGAAAAAAGAGTCCGAAAAGTCCTCCAAAAGCGACAATCCCGACGCAAATAACGAAAAGGTGACGCATTTTTAATCCTACGCCTAACAGCGATTCGTCTACATTCGCTGACTAAACATTTCCATAACTTCAAATGACATTGAATAAAGTACACAAGTCAAGGAGAGTATTTGGACGAAAAGGCCAGCTAGCATGCTAACATATGCTCCTTGCGGCTCATGTGACTTAATGATCGAACACATGTTCACTTTCCTCCTAAAGCCAAACTCAAAAGAGTCAATTCAAACTAGTTTGCCACGTCTCAACACTCTTAATGAGGCCCGGGCACGCTATTGTTGCTGCTTGAGTGACGTGTGCTGTGCTGCCTTGTGCTCAGGAGGATGAGGAGTGGAAAGTGTTCGAGCAAAAAGAAGTGGATTACAGCGGACTGCGGCTGCAGGCCTTGCAAATCAGGTGAGGGACTATAGTAGAACGTCATCTTTTCATTGCTGATGCATGATGGGGGGTGGGGGTCCCTTGGGTGTCATGTGGGCTTGCAGCGACGAGAAGGAAGAAGAGGATTACGAGGAGGAGGAGCTTGATGAGGATGGAGAGGTCATCGGCGGCGAAAAAATGTCGGGACCGTGGAACAAGCCTGGGGCCGCTCCTGCCCCTGCGCCACCTGTTGGTCAGTAACTCGTACCACCTAAAAGTTTCGGGTACTTAGGGGCTTCACTTCTACATTTCACCACATTTATCTGTCCTGGATTGACTTCCTTTTTTCTAACTGGCATCTACTGAAGCCAAATTTTTTCCAAAAATCTTGACGCATAACAACTAGGGCTGCAACTAACGATTAATTTGATAATCGATTAATCTGTCGAATATTACTTTGATCGATTTATAATCGGATAAAAGAGACAAACTACATTTCTATCCTTTCCGGTATTTTATTGAGAAAAAAAACAGCATACTGGCGTCATGTTCTTTCAACTTGCCAAATAAAACAAGGAAAATGTTACAAAAATGCACACTTTTGACACCCCTGCTATAGATAATAAAAAATTAAATCTATCGATAAAAAGCAGAGCCTGGCGACGCATGCGCATTTATCACAACTCTCTCGCTCTCTGTCTCTGCCCCTCCCTCACGAATGCTGCTGCACGCACAATTTGTTTTGTTTTTAACCCCTTCTTAACCCAGAAAGTACATTGTTAATACACGCAACCATAACTCAAAATGCCGGACATTTGAGGCATTTAAGAAACACCGCCCGGACAGCTCCGCAAAAGAGGACATGTCCGGTGAAAAGAGGACGTATGATCAGTCTATCCTAGTTCGGTTTCACCGGACATATCCTCTTTTGCTAGCATGCTAGCAGCTAACGGGCTACGATAGACTGACCATACGTCCTCTTTTCACCGGACATGTCCTCTTTTGCGCAGCTGTCAGGGCGGAGTTTCTTAAATGCCTCAAATGTCCGGCATTTTGAGTATTGTTTACACAACGTGCAGTATTCTACTTAATATGTCCGTGTGGAAACTCGTTCAGTACACCTCCGCACCGAACCGAAACCCCCGTACCTAAACTGTTTGATACAAATACACGTACCGTTACACCCCTTTTATTTTGATTATTGTTTCTCAGCTGTTTGTAAATGTTGCAGTTTATAAATAAAGGTTTAAAAAACAAACAAAAAAAACATAGCTTCAGCGCATAGCATAGATCCAACGAATCAATGACTAAATTAATCGCCAACTATTTTTATAATCGATTGAATCGATTAGTTGTTGCAGCCCTAATAACCCTTTTTTTTTTTTTTTTATAGGTCTGTCTGTACCGCCAGGTATAGATTCACGTAAAATCAAACGGTGCCATATTTTGAGGCGTGTGACATAATGTCCTTTTGCAGGCTAAACAAGGAAATGATCACTCAAGCTGCATTCAGGGCTGACTCAGCCAAACTCCTAAGTAATGATGCAATTTTCAACACCAAAAAAAACAAGTATGCTTAGGCTGCACTCTTCAATCAATCAGTTTATTTATATAGCCCTTGATAACAAATGTCTCAAAGGGCTGCACAAGCCACAACAACACCCTCGGCTCAGATCCCACATCAGGGCAAGAAAAAACTCAACCCAATGGGACAATGACACTCTTCTAAAATGCGCTAGGTTTATTAAGTTAAAAAGTTAAAGTACCCATGATTGTCACCCACACTAGGTGTGGCGAAATTATTCTCTGCATTTGACCCATCACCCTTGATCACCCCCTGGGAGGTGAGGGGAGCAGTGAGCAGCAGCGGTGGCCACGCCCGGGAATCATTTTTGGTGATTTAACCCCCAATTCCAACCCTTGATGCTGAGTGTCAAGCAGGGAGAGGATGGGTCCCATTTTTATAGCCTTTGGTATGACTCGTCCGGTGATTGAACTCACGGCGGACATTACATTGGATCTGCCATGGACAGGCTACTATTAGCATTAGCAATTTTACATGGCGATTTCACCATCTCTAAATTTGTTTGGTCATGAATATTACAACTAAGATGAATGTTACAATCAAACAGCTGGTGTGTAATAGGTACAATACTTACAGTATAAACACTATGTAGGGCACAACATAACACATTCAGCTTCATGGAGAAAGCTGCTTCTTAGTTAGAAAGCCAACGCCATTGCAAATGAGTCAACAAAAACTAAATAACAGGACAGCACAGTTATTGTTAGCGGCTAATTTGTAAATGTTATATCAAAATATAAAATAGTTTTTGCAAACAATTTAATTAATTCATTCATTAATACACACAAGTACTGGTATCGATTCCCAGGTACCGTATCTGTTCAAATGTGAACAGTGACCCTCACTAAGAAGCAGGGATGTTGCAAGGTACGTGTCCCTGCTGCATTAAAATATGAAAGGACGCAGTAAAGTCGCTCTCCAAGCGTCCCAAGGATGTCATTGTTTGTTTTTCTTCGTCTCTTGTTATCAAACCGTAAAAGAGGGTTCACTCTGTGCATCGCTCTCAGCACCAGAAAAACATGAGCAAAGTGAATCCTCTTGCCAGTCATCCACAATATTTTCTCGGTGGGCAGAAGCGGGGACCGCTAGCTTACTACACGATGCACGGACAGAGCCTGGCTGGTTGCGACTCGCTAGTCCAAAGCACCACAATGTAACACAAATCAGGAGTAAAAAAGAAAGATGATCACAGTGTAGGAATATGTCTGCTTTAAACGAGTGAGCAAGATGAGCCTATCAACATTGATAAATGAGCAAGTATGACAAATTTGTTGGAAATTGATGGCAACAAAGCAAACCACCCTACCAATGTTCATTCAAAATTCATTGAAGTGTGAATTTTGCTAACAAAGATTGAAAGTCATGTTTATGGTTTACTTATTGAAGAAAATTAAAATTCCAAATTCAATGGTAAAAAAAAAAAACGAAGTGTAGAAAACCATGATGTGCATCTTTGGTATACCGTCTCCCTCTTCTTCTGCAACCAACATGAAGGTGACTTCATGTGTATTGCTTGTTTACTTTCGCATATACAGTACAATGGACAAAGGATTTTTGTAGTACAATCTGTTTCCTTAGACGACTATGGGCAAAAGTGTTGTATGCTAGCAAGAGCACAGCTTAAGGGGATCACCACAAACGAACAAATCTCTTTTGTAAGCTGTTCCACGTCAAAAAGGCTAAAACACGACAGATAGTTTAGTGAGGTCTTTGGATTGGCTCAAGTCGAGCACCAAGAAGACGATCAAACTGGACTTTCCAGAAGAAGTTAACTTGGTAAGAAGGTTTCTGTAGCTGTAACCTGAAGAAATCTGAATAGAACATACGTAACTCACTTTCCACAACAAATGATGCTGTGCTCGGAGATGTGACCTAATTCATCTGCTCAATGAAGTGTTCCTGATTCTCCACCTCACAGAGGAAGTAGAGGTGCCAGAGTCTAAACCTGCGGGCGTTTACCGACCTCCAGGAGCTCGACTCACCTCTTCAAAACGTGGCCAGACACAGGGACCCCCTGAGATTTTCAATGATGCTCAGTTCCCTTCCCTGATGGCCACCGGCAAGCACGTGGAGACTCGCAAGTAAGTCCTGACACTTCCTACCGTCTGCATAGAAGCGGCGTCGTCCTGAAGTGTTCTTTTCCACGCATGCACCCTCCAGGGACCGAGAGATGGAGAAGACGTTTGAGGTAGTAAAGCACAGGACCCGTGGACGTGACGACAACGGTGGCACTCCCGTGCAGCAGCAGCTTCAGCTGGACAACCAGTACGCAGTGCTGGGTGACAAATAGAGCACCACCATGCCGCCATTTTGGACCGCTGGAAGGAGGTAGCTGAACTCCAGCTGTGTGAACTGCAGTCGCTGCCACCACACACACACACACACACACACACACACACACACATACATATACACTCACACGACTGAACATACCCTTGGCTGGCAAAAGAGGTGTCTGCACATGAAGGCGTGACTAATCGACTTTAGAGTATGCTGTGGCGGCGGCAACAAGAAGTGGTGATGAGTACTTTGTGGATCACGTACAAAGCAGTGCCTGCGTGGTGCAGATCTTCTCTGGACTTCAACCTGCTTTGTGAAGGCCCAACATCACTTCAATCGAGATGATTTTACAAACTTGTGTGAAAAAAGAAATCTAGTTTTCTGCAGCACCATCTCTCGCGCGCGCACACACACACTGATTCTTGGAGTGTTTGGGCCTTTAAGAGGAGGGGACACTACCTGGACCTGGTGGGGATCACATGAAGTCTGCTTTTTTTTCTTTTTCAAGTATACCAGCTGTCCGGAAGTTTAAGTCACAAACTTTTAAGAGTTTATTCCATAATCAAAGCATTGCCTCACATAGAATTCCTTTAATAAAGTGGCCTTATGGATACAAACGGCTTGGTAATCGGAGGAAAAATATGCTTGCGTCTGCTGAAAGCGCTACTGGATCTTACTCTGTGAGGAAAAAAGGAATGTTGTGCTTAACGATTTCAGCTGTGAGCTGTTTTGCATATCCACGGTTTGATTCTGATGCCCTTCATTTATTAGTAGTTTTGGCTCTTTTAAAACTTATAATCCTCCTCATAGCATTTAAAACAAACCAGAATATTTTATGTTAAATGGTAACTGTTCCAGGCAGATCCAAACCCACAAATTTCTACTTTAATAAAAAGTGTGGCAGTGAATTAAAAACAAGTTTTTCCAATTGATTTAGCGATGTGAAGAATTATTGTGCATGAGATGTGTTGTCTCAATTCCATACAAAGTACTGGAACTGCTGGAATATGTGTGGTGGAAGTAAATGTTTGTGTCATGACAGCAAATTAAAAGTGCTTACGCAAGATAATGTGGTCTGTCATGTTCTAACTCCCAGTAGGTGGCGATAACTGATAATTATAGTATGCAAACTGATCATTATTAAACTCAAAGAAGACAATCTGTCATGAACATTAAAACTGGCTGCTGCATTTAACATAAAATAGGTTATATAAAAATTAAACATCCACAGCAAGCATTGCACACACACCTAATGTGGAGCGTTATCATCTACTGGTCCAATTCAGCGCTACACCTATTAAACGAGCTTTGATCGAGTTAATCGGACAAACAAAACCAAACAGCCATCAATACAAGACATTACAAAGTCAGCAATTTCAATAAATGCATACTTTGTTGTCCAGTCGCTGTTAAGTCAGATTTTCCCAATTAATTTAAGATTTTTTGAGTGTCGATAGTTTCATCTTCTTCTACTCACTCCACTGCTGCTTCATTGTGACACCTGACATAGGCTTCATTATTGCTTCCTGCGGGTTGGCGGGAGTACTGCAACCCTATATTGAATGATTTCCTCAAGCCTACGAGTGATGTTCGGCGACCCAAAATAAAAGCTTTGGTGGCCGCTCTAAAGTGGTGAAAGATTGCTACTGTGGTTAATATTTCAATCCAAAATTGTTGATGGGTTGATTTGTTCCTTGCCAGTAGATACCAATAATGCAACAAAAAAAAAGACTGTAGGTGTTGTTTCAGTCTTTGCCGCAGGGTGGCGACAACGTATTTCAAAATGTTCTAATTTAAGCCAAAATAAGTCTGAGTTGTTCCGTTCTCTTTGTAAACAAAATGAAGTAGTCCGCTGCTATGTGTTGGTTCAGTCTTTGCCACTAGGTAGCGACAACGTAAACTTAAACTGGTTTCAAAATGCAGTAAGAACACTAAATAAGACTGTGTTGTACCGCTCCGTGCCGCAAGATGACAGTATTTCAAATTGAAGGTAATAGCCTACTGCTAAAATTAAGCCCAGAGAAGAAGACTATTCGTGCTGTTCCAATCTCTGCCGCTAAGTGGCAATCGTGTAATTAAAAACCAGCTGATAAACCAGCCATCCACTTTACTACAACTTGCCGCGGGTCAATCTCGAAGAAATTCAGTCTCAAACACGTTGACAAGCGACAGGGTTCTTCATGACTTTAAAACATTTATTTATAAAAATTAAACCGTTGATTTGTGTGTCTTTACAGAGGAATTGCAGAGCACTTGGCTTGGTTTTAGCCCCATGCAATGGAACCTATCAGCTGGGTCTGGACAGAGACGATCGACTCCCAGTATCCTCCCAGTTACACAAATGGAAACAATTAGCTACATCAACAAAACAGACGAATATACCATGTTTTAACTTCTGACTTATCATTTTGTTTAATCAGCACTTGGCCATGTCCGACTATGGAAGCTGAATGGTAGAGGTGGGCGGATCCATTCAAGATCGACATCGTTGATACTAGCGTAATAATACCAATATTTTATAGTTATTATATATAGCTGTTCAAATATATTATATGAACAAATATAGATAGACAAATTATTTTATTCAATGTAGTTTTAGCTTTATTTTTCACTTTTTATTTTATTTTCTCAAACAATTCAATGTGATAAGACGGAGAATTTGTAGAATTGTATTGACGTTACATTACATTTCTTTACATTCTTTACAAATAAGTGTTGAGATATTGTCAAAACTGTATCAACTGTATTTTGTGTTTTATTGTGATTATAAATAGTTACAAAAAATAATTCTTAAAAAAATATTGATGTCGGCCATACAGTATTTACTTGGTATCACATCGATACCAACATTTGTAATATGGCCCACCTCTATCGTTCAGCACGTGGTCCTGTCCGACTATGGAACTGAATGAAGCCAAAGTGCCCAACAGCACTGCCAGTCGTCAACTCCGCCCGAAAAAAACACAACTAAAAACAAACATTTGAAACAAAACATTCATTAAAAGCAAGTATGGTAAAAAAAAAAAAACAACAACAACAACTAATAGCTATATTCAGTCTGTGAGCGACTTGCACAGCTAAAATTAGAACAGCATTTATGTTGTGGCTATGCAAGGATGTCAGATATGTTTTTAGTATTATTATTATTAAGTGAGCCATTGAAAGAAACATGCCCAGGTCGATGCATCAGCAGTCCAAACACTTGCTTGGTCAACATTGGCTCAGTTTTACCACAAAACATTTTCTTTTCTCTCATTATTTGTACACTATTCACACCATAAGAAATTATTTCTCAGTGTTGTCAGATTATTAAATTAGCCCATAGACAGAAAAATAAAGCATCCGCTACCTTCACGTCTCACTTCATTAACCGCATTGATTGAAAATAGGAAGCCAGTGGGGGCCGAGGGGTAAGTACCATTCTTGTAAAAATGATATTGATATGATATTATTAGAGGGGAATGTTACACTCTTCTCTTTGTGCTCAACAGTAAAATACATTGGATTAAAAATAATAAATTATTCTAAAAGATGTATGGCAGTGCTATGATGATATGATTTTTTAAAGCTCTCCACAGTGCGAGTGTGAAGGTAGCAGGATGTCATCTTACTATTATTTACACTCCCAAAAAACACCTTTTACAATTTAGTCACGGAAAAATAGCATTTCACACGTTAGTTAGTTGCAACTACCACCCATTTCTTCTTCTTCTTTTTCTTCTCCATTTTTCGGGGAGATTTAAAAAAATAAAAAGCTAAAAAAATCATCAGTCTCTAGCAGGCAACAAAGCAAAAGGGATGTGGTCTTGTCTCCACGGCGACTGAAGGCAAGGCTGGCACGCGGGATGCGAGGGTGGCTGTGAAAGAGTGTAGTGTATATACTGATGCTGCACACCCCCGCCCTTCCTCGCTGGATGTGTGTGTCTGAGTGGTGTTACGTGGGCACGGCCGTCTCCAGACTGCGGCGCCCTTGCCGCAGTTTGCGCTTGTTGCTGTAGAGGGCCATCTCCTCCAGGGCCGAGGTGGCCGGCAAGGAGGTGGAGACCTCGGCCTCCAGACCGGCAGCAGAGACTACACAGGACAGACACGCACTGTTAGTCTCACAAATACGTATGGTCAGACAGTAGCGTCCAGCTGAGGTAGACAGATTCCAAAAAGATTACCAGCACTCCAAAAAAAACCAAGAAGGAACAAAAGTGCATCCAGTGACTAGAAAACAACAACATTGAAAATATTATTGATCTAATTATTGGTCAGAATAAAGCTGCCTGGAGGACGAGTTAGCTCCTTCTTGCATTGATTGCTTGAAGATATGATTCCAGTAGAATCAATTCCACAAAATCGTCATGTTAGCACGACTATTAAAACCAAGTTCACTCTCTTTTTACTTGTCTGATAAGAACGGTAAACAAAAACTATATAGATTTAAATTATTTGTATCATCTTTAATCTTCGGTGTATTAACAATCAACAGTATTTAACTATGAATGAAATAAATATGAACACATTATGTAAAAGAATGATTTCCAACAATTTGTCAAGTCAACCATCCCGTGATTTGATTGGTTGAACTGTAATGCAAACCACAGCCACAACGTATATAATTATCAGTTACTATGTTATCACTTTAATACCTGGTAAGATTTTATTTGGCACTTTATTCAAATTAATAAACAATTTAATGCATTGTTTCACATTTTAAACAATGTAATATTTTTATCAATTTCATTAGCTGCTGTGGGTTTTCTACGCTTGGTAATAAACATTGCTTGTACATGATGGCGACACTAGAAACAGGCTATTTCAATTTACGCTACAGCATTGAAATTAACAGATTTTGTTGGATTGTCTGCACTCTTTTAAAGAGTTAAATTAGAAAATGCTACTGCTGACGAGCTGAAATATGCTGCTGGCTAAATGACAATTGCCTAATTTGCATACGTGGCCATGATGCATTTGCATGTAATTGTAATGGAAGCTATAAAAGAGTAATTATGTTGGAGTGACAAAAAAATGAGTAAAAAACATCAAATTTGCTTAGAACTACAAATGAATGCTTTATTTTGTGGTTTAATATCACAAACCAGTGAGTGAGTGCTTTGAGCACCCGCTGCTCGTTGAGAAAAGCATTATGTGCTATTGTGTCAAAGTCTCCAAAACTCCCGAATAACACCAGAAGGTTAAATTTGTCACTAGTTGTTTTTTTTGCAAAAAAATATCTAGAAGGGGTCTCGTAAAAGAAAGTTAGCAAAAGTCAGCTAACAATAAAGCTGATGGGAGTCACTCTATTCCGCCTATACAGCGCTCGAAAAACATCCAAACACCTCCATCAACGTTTTATATACACACTGTAAATATATATGTAATGTAGTAACAGACACATTCATAATAACATGTAATATTTACGTATTTTGCTCGTTATAAGCAAACGGGGACGTATTGATTTCAGACGCATCACAATGTTCGCAATTTCCTTCAACAATAACAACATTACATTTCATGGCAGATTTCATGAGAGCTATCAAAGACTACTTTGGGAAAAAATATGATCCAGGAACTTATATTTTGAGCCTGAATATGAGGAAGATGAGCTACATGTTTTAAAAGATGTGTGCTAAATAGATGCAGCTTTAGTGAAAACACTAAGCATCATTTAGCAGTATTGCCAAGTGCTAAAAAAGAAATACAAACTAGTATGAACGTAACAAAACAATCACTTACTGTACAATGTCTGTTCTCACGGCGATGACGATTGATGTGATGTGAATATCTTCCCGTTAATATCAAGAATTAATCATGATCCCCAAAAAAAGTGGTCGCAAACAAGCGTTTTTTGTGTGTGTCTTTCTCGCCATCTCCGGGTCTAAGTTGAATGTCAAAGTTGACCAACTTCTTAGTTAATGGCCACAACCTTCTAGTATTAGAGGAATGATTTATAATCAATAATTAACTTTCACCAACTCAGAGGCTATGCAGCAGCTCACCGGCTCATATGTCAACACTGTAGCAGCGGAAGCTAGTTAGCTCTCTGTGATCACGGCACCGCTAAAAGTTTGTCTGCATTAGAGCTTATAATAACAATATTGTTAATAATTGGTTAAAATTTAGGTCATAAAATATAAATTGATTATTGTTGGCCGTTTTTGTAGAGAGCTTTATGGATGCAATTAGCTGCATTGTTAGCCACCCTTTAAAGGCATAAAAAAGAAAAACACATGTGTGGTGTTCTTGTCTCACATAGATTTTGTGAATGACAGGCAAAATTCCCCAAAAAGTGCAGTTCCCCTTTAATAATCACTAAATATGATCAACAAACTCGCTAAGTTGGCAGTGCCGATCCCTTCTGCTACACCTTCTTATTCTCTGGCAGACATGGTGTATATTTGAGGTGTGTTAAGAAGCGGGTAGCACCAAGGTATTTGTGGCAGGCTGCTCCAAATAAACACTCATAATGACAAACACTATCCTGTGTGTGGACTAGCAGGACAATTCAAGCACCATCACACTCTTGGTTAGAGTTCAGTCAGCTGGTTGGCCATTAAACTATCAGTTAAAGACACAGGAGAGCACACACAGAGAACGCACTCCCAAACCAAACGCGTGCACACAGGATCCTACCAATAGGAGCTGCTTATCCCATGTAGACACCTACATCAAATAAGGGGAAAGGAAACAAGTGTCTCTATTCTCATCCTCTTCTACCGTGATCACAAACGAGAGTAAATGAGGCGAGCACTCACCTGGATGCTGGGAGGCGTCATCAATGAATTGCAGGTCGTCCACCGCGTCAGGAGACTGAGAAGAAAGAAGACATAGTGAGTTAATCACAGCAAGCCGAACGCGTTCGCTGAGGACGACGCCTGATTGGCTCTACTGGACCCCCAAAGAAAGATTGGCGTGTTAGGACAGGATTAGGTTGGAAGGTCAGCTCCGGGGTTTGTCATTTCAATGACGGCTCAGAGCATCTCCAAGACGACGACAGATAGCTAAAAAAAAACTTTTATGCTTCCTGGAAAAAAGGCTTACTTTTTCCCCCCAAACAGTACGGTTCAGTTTGGTACTTGTTTATATCATCACATTTTTAAACATGTTCTTTGTGATTATACACTATAGTTGGCTGTGTGGGGCAGAGCTAAACATACACCTGTCTGCTGATTGGTCGACAGAATGGTTACAAAAAAGGACATTTGTGTAGTTTTCTTAAGGATAATGCTGGTATTAGCATAATAATCGATACATTGAACAATTCTGTGTGTAATCAGTAAGAAATCCACACAGACGCTGTTGGTTTAATCCTAGTGAATATTACTCTGTTAAATAAGACACAAGCACGGTAACAGGAGTTCAGAACAATCAAGGGCGAGACTCCCTGTCTCGTTAAGAATAATATCTGATGATATGATCCAAACTGAACTGCAGTGTTAATTTTGTAGACAAAAAATGTTCGTCTTAGTTATCGTCAACGACCTATTTTCTCCTGACTATAACAGGTCTTGTTGTGAATTTTGTTTTTGAGATGCTCTGCAACAACCTTAATAAAAGTGGTTTCAAGACAAATTCAAAAATGTTTTATCCAAGGATGTTAAAACTACAGACCGCCGGCGTCTTTATTTGGCCTGCGAGATGTCATAAGTTTAAGTATTCAAATTAATTTTAAATACCAATCACTGAATGCTATATATTTGAAGGCATCTTGTGGACATTTTAGGTGAATCAGATCCCCTGAAATGTATTTAGTAATTATAACACAGCATTTACTTATGACACAATCCACACAACCTTCCCTAGTCATGGTGTAAAAAACAATGCAACTAAAATAAAGGTCAACACACATGGTCACATGCAACACAACCCGCTCACTGAACTTTGTGGATAAAAAAACGTCCAAACACCATTAAACCATTCTAAATTGCACCCATTAAAATCCATGGGAGTGCACAAAGGGGAAAATGTAAAACACTTCACACTTATCCATGTTTGGCGCATTGTAGTTGCTTGATATTTCTGATTGATTAAAACATTGTAAGGAGGTCATCACGGAAGTTAACAAAATAAGAGTCAAACTTTCACATACTCTTAATATCCAATTATATCAATATATTATTAGCATGCAAATGCACACCCACACACAGTTACTTTACCCCAGGCCAAATTATTTTAGCCCAATATGGCTCCCAAGTCAAAAAGTTTGGACATCCCTGTATTATCCCTTATACGTTTTTTTTTAGTCAACGAAATTTACTGTAATCTTAGTCGACTAAAATGTTGAGGAATTTAGTCGACTAGAAAAAAAACTAGACTAAAACTAAATCCATTTAATCAACAAAAATTTGACCAAAGATAAACGACATATTAATCAAAAGACTGACTAAAGCTAAAACTAAATTAAACACTGTTGACCTAACTAAGACAAACATTTTTCGTCAACAATCTTAAAACACTGCTGAAATGTACTATTTGGTTGAAAATGCGGCTTTTATGCGTAAATATACAGAAGTCTTCAATGCAATACAACCACATTCAAGCAACACCAGATATTACAAATATTATTTTAAAGCAACACACAACCAACCACCGCTGCTTCCTCCAGCACCACACAAGTCCCCCACCACACACACACACACACATTCACACACAACTTGCTTTCTGTCCTGTTCTCTAGTTGAAAAAAAGATCTGTCCCATTGCAAACTAGAGGCAAGATTAGGGATGTAACGATATGAACATTTCATATAATTGCTATTGTGACCAAAAGGATCACGTTATTATCGCGGTGTTGTTGAATGTGCTCAAAAAGTATTTATACACACACTAAAATCTTTTAACCAAGTTGTATTTACAAAAAAACTAACATATATGGACACATAATATAGTTTCCTGGCTAAATAAAAATTATAACACTATTGTGGCTTTTAAAAAGCCATATTTGTATTTGAATATGTTTATTGTCTTCCATTTTATTATTTAAAAGTTAAAAATGTCTTTATTGATAAAAATTAGTAATATTGTATCAATAAAAAAAAATTGGAGCTTTCACTTGGTTTCATTTCCAGTTTATATGACGTTACGCGAGTTCACTTCCTGTTGTAGACACCAAACCATGTGTCGTATTCATTTGGGTATAGTTAGAGGAATATATTCCCACCTTTGGACAATATCAACTGTACATCACGTTCAGGGACATAACATGAATGCCTCCTAGGCTTCCTATCCTTGTAAATACACAAATATTGTATCTCATTTAGGTTCCGGAAGGTGAGGTAATAGGAACGAAATGGAGGGAGAGTAATGTGTGTGCGCTCGGAACATACGCCAACTTTTACTTTCGATACCCTTTAATGCGAGGCAACACTGCAAAAACATGCAAGAAGGGTGACCATTTTAGAGATTGCCCCGACTTTTGGCTAGCTCAGTTCAATCTCCTAGTGCTGGTATAACTTACTCTTTTTGTAGAACAAATTGTTAAACTTCAATTCTAGTCACCTCTCATCATTTTAGACGGCCTTAGAATACAAGGATCTGGGTGGACTTTCCCCTCCTAAAAGGGGGTTTAGGGTGCCAATAATATAGCTTGATCCCTTTTTGCTAAGACAACACAGCCTGTTCATTCAATGTACACAATTGAATAGCTTAGTTACTCAATCTATTTACATACGTTTATATTGGGGCATGTCGTTTTCTTCATGGGGAAAGACATTGTGTCTTGTATTCATGTTAGCATTTAAGCTAGCTAACGTGCTAGCGCTAGTCAGTCCATGGGTTTTACAAATTGTTTTTTGATCATTTTAATTTAAAACAGTAATACTAACTGTCGGGAGTTTTACCACGGTTATCATTAATACAGTTTATCGTTACATCCCTAAGCAAGATTTGTTACGAAGCATTGGGATTCCTACCCTCAGAACCAAACCAGGTTAGTGGGATCACAAACATTCCTGCCTGTGGTTGATTGCTTAGGAGAATGGATGCACATGAAGATGTTTTCACATGTGAGTGGAAGCTTTATTTAGTGCCAGCCCCATAAACAGCAAAGCAGGAAATATTGATCAGTATCAAGACCGTTATTTCCCCTTCTAGATTCTTATAACAACACAGAGTGAGGGGAGAGGCCGCAAGGAAGGGTGGGGTGGGGCGGTGTAAGGCAAGGCTGGACCCCCCCCCATGGGGAGCTCAGCATGCAGCCGATACCTGGATGTCGTATACTGGTTTGGAAGAAGGAATGGCGGCAAACTGTCGGTAGTCAAACGTCTTTGACGACAGGGACTAGAAGGATAGCAGACGGGGATGAGGGGAGTTTGGGAGGGGGGAGGGAAGTGAAGAGGGATGAGGCAGGATGAGGTTGAGACGTGGAGTGTGGGTGATTCAAACAGGCCGCAGTGGCTTGTGATGGGAGGACAAGTGTGTGTGCCCAGCTATGATGGCGGCAGGATGGTAGATTCATGCTTATGAGGACAATGTATTGACCCTTAGTCATCATTTGCACCACAAAATACCAGACTGTTTGCTTATACACTCATAGCTCAATCTTATACAAATTGGGTCAATTATTTTTTTATATTCAGGGCTGCAGCACTCATAGTGAATGAATAAATAAACATACAGTGGAACCCGCTTAGGTTGACCAACTCATTAAGTCCCGATCCAACATGTTTTCATTACTAAAAAGTGCCCGCTTTAAGGAGGACAGGACTTTTGGGGGGAATTTTGCCTATCATTTACAATCCCTATGCAAGACAAGAACTCATATGTTTCTTTGTTTTTTTATGCATTCTAACTTGCAATGCAGCGAATGGGAGTCATCTATTCTGCCCATAAAGCCCTCTAAAATCCTCCAACACCGGCAACAATACTCCATTTACATGTCGTGAACTAAATATTATCCAAGTATTAGCGACGTTACAAGCGCTAACGCAGAGGAACTACTTTTAGCGACATCGTGATTACAGAGAGTTAACTAGCTTATGCAACTACTCTATTGACATACTGAGCTGCTGCATCGCCTGAGTTGATAAAAGTTCATTCTAGATCATAAATCATGCCTGTCACCTGTATAGTAAAAGAATGTGGCTATAAACCGAGAAGTTGGTCAACTTTGACATTCAACTTAAAGCCGGAGATGGCGAGAAAGACATGAAAAGATGCTTGTTAAGTTTTTTTATTTGACCTGTGTGAGGATTTTTTTTTTTTTAAATCTTCATCTAAACGGAAAGATATAAACATCCCATCAGTTGACATCCCAGTGGGAGCAGACATTGTACAGTAAGGGATTGTTTTATTATGTTCATAGTTTGTATATCTTGTTTAGCACTTAGCAATACTGCTACCAACTGGATCTGCTTATCGCACCACTTCTAAAACTTGTAGATCATTCTCCGTACATTCAGGCTCAAAAATATAATGTTCTGGATCGTCATTTGTCCCAAAGTAATCGTTGTTGGCTCTCATGAAGTCTACTATGATCAGTTGTTGTTTAAGGAAATAGTGAATGATTTAAGATTTAGAATGCATAAAAAAAACAAAAAACCTATGTCTTCCTGTCATACATAAGGATTGTGAATGATAGGCAAAATTCCAAATAAAAGTGCAGTTCCCCTTGAAGTCGACATTAATGGTCAAACGCTTTTGTCGACATAAAATTTAATAGTCAAATGGGTTATTTCAATGAAAAATCGGCCAGTTTATGTCAACATGTGTTCTAGTATTGAAACCTCATACCTACTGTGTAGTTAAGTTACATACAGCATTAAAAACATGCACGTAGGGACTTTCCGTTCAGTGCAAAATACGTTTCTAAATAAAAGCATCACAGTATTAACCTGGATTCTATCACAGCAATTGATAAAATTCATATATTAGATGGGTTTTTAGATTGTTAGCTACTGGAAGAAAGACTTGCACACACACAAACATACATATATATACACATGTATATATATATAGACACACACACACACACACGTATGTATGTATATATATATATATATATATATATATATATATATATATATATACACACACACACACACACATACATATATATATATATACACATGTATATATATATATATATATATATATATATACACACATACATATATATATATATATATATATATATATATATATATATATATATATACACACACACACACACATACATATATATATATATACACATGTATATATATATATATATATATATACACACATACATATATATATATATATATATATGTATATATATATATATACATACATATATATATATATACACACGCACACATCCCAGCTGCTCTGTTGGATTAGAGTATAAAATATTACCTTAATACAAAATAATCTAAATAAAAATGGAAAAAAGTAAAAACAATGTCAACAAAACTGCCCTAGGTTGAAAAATAATTTTATCATTGCCTATTTTATTTACCGGTATGTCTCTGCCCAAAGTCACAAGTAAATGTGCAAGCAATGGCTACTTTTAGTTTAAGTCCCATGGTCCGTCAAATAATATAAACGAGTTCCACAGTACATTATTTAATGTATAGTTGAATACTGTAAGTCAGACAGGGATTTCTGTTCATCCTAAAGAATGAATGAGTTGAAGCTTACCAGTCTGCCCGGAGAAGTTAGTCCTCGAGGACTGAGCTCTGTGAGACAAGCAAGTCAAAAGTGTGATAAGTAAAATATAGTATCAAGTAAAAACAATTCGCAGAATTCTTCCATACCGTCAATTGGGGTGGGAGAGGGTGTGGGCGCCGGTGAGGGCGACTCCGTCAGTTGGTCCAGCGTTCCGCGTTTCTTCCCGTCCCGAGACTTGGCGATGACCATCTGGGCTTTGAGCGCGTCCTGCTCCAGCGATTTCATCCTGCAAAGATTAGAGACCACCAATCAGCTTGAGGGAAAAGAAGAGGAAAAGACAATTACACACACACGGACACACTGCTCTGGATGGAAGTGGTGTCAATGACTAATTATGGGTGCTCCTTGTCCTGGTTTGCTGTGACAAGCAGTTTAACAAGTTAGGCATTCCAGGAAAAGGACTACCTACTCTGCTTCATCGCATTAGTACAAGATAACGAATGGAACGGCAAGGCACAAAAAGACGTGGATGAGATGCTGCAAAGAGGACGGCAGGACAAGAAGAAAGAGAAGCCACACATGAAAGCGGCAAAGACGTGCAGCAGCAAGACGGCCCATGGAAAGGCAGCAGAAGCACTCTTGAGTGTTGCTGCGATTGCTTTGCTTGGACCTTTCAAAATCAAAGCATCCCAGCACACCCCCCACCATGCCGTGCGTCTGGCCCTGGTGGCTGGGGCCGCGAAGCAGACCTGAGCTGGGAGGCAGCAGAGGAGGGAGTATCGGAGGCAGGGGCCGTGCCCTGAGAAGCCCTCACTCGGGCTTGGTAGAGCCTCTTAGCCAGGTCCTGCTCATACTGCCTAACATCGTCCTCCAAGCCTAAGGGACTGTGTCCCGGACAGAGGTGGAACGCGTTTGAGGAGGAGGAGGAGGAAGTGGGATGAAGAAATGTACACCGCAGGAAGGCACACAGAAAGAGAGAGAACCACAGAATGGAAAGTAAAAGATACGATTAGGAAAAACGGGAGTAAAAGATATGCAGGATGGAATCCCAACACAAACACGAGACAAGGCTGTATTTACCGTGCTGCTCTCCACATGGCTCTCTTCTCCGCCTCCAGGGCTCGCTTCTCGGCCGGGGAGAGATCCTTTTCTAGGGCTGTGGCCAGTTCCGGACTCTGCATGCGGAGTCTTTCTTGGTGTCTGCGCTCCGCTTTGGCAGTGCGGATGGGAGCTGCGGACTCGTTGCCGTAGACGGGGATCAGCCTAAGAGGACACGTCACACACAAAAAAGTTTTTTGACAAAAACGCACAAATAGATGTCACATGGAGAGTTAATAAAGCAGGAGGTTGGTACCCAGCCATGGAGTTGGGTCGCTGTTCCAGTCTGAAGCTGTCTTCCAGTGAATTCCTCGGAGTGTCTCCTCTACCATCTACTGACGAGGGCCTACACAAAGAAGATGTCAGCCACAGAAGTGTGTGGAGGTAAATATGAGAGGCAGTAACACAATGTACCCTGAACTTCCACAGTAGCTGGGAGGCGTGGAGCACAAGTGCGATGGCGTAGACACCGGCTCCACGTTGTACTCCACTCCGTCCAGCAACACCTTGCCTGTGACCTTCATCTGCGCCACATGCTTGGACAGGTCCTCGTCCTCATCCTCGTCTTCTTCGTCCAGTAGGTACTCCCGCGCACGCTGCTCAAACTTACGCTCTGCGTCAACACAACCACAGGTATGACAGCAGACAAATATACAGCCCGTTTTGGTACAGTGAAACCCGTTTATGTCCAAACCCGTCGGACTGGCTGTCTGATGTCTACGTAGGCATTGTCGACAAAACTGAAATCTAAACCGTAACATTTTACTTGTGATTTTGGCCAAAGACATAAGGATCATTTTCATGGACACTGTGTTCCTCCATTTGTGCATATATGTTTTGAGATATGGCAGAAAAAAAAAAAAATCACAATAAATGTTTTCATATCCTAATTAATATCCCATTTTTAAAAATTTTATTTATGGCAGATTATCCCGTGCAGGATTATACAGAGTACCGTTGCATTGCTGTTTACAACAGCACAATCTTGGAACATACATTTCTGCCATGTTTGATGCTAACAACTGTCATTTTGTTCATATCTATGATTGTGTTTGCTAGAGGTGCAACGGTACAGGTAACCCACGCTACGGTCCGTACCTCGGTTTTAGGGCCACGGTTTTGCTTCTTTTTCGGTACATTTTGTGGGGTTAAAGAGAACACCTTTTTTCCCTCTCTAAGTTCTTCTGTTATTTTGCTTGTCATCCCAAACTTCATTCTGCATTAAACAAGTGGTGTACTAAATACTATAAGTTAACATTTACTAAACAATACTTTCAAATAGTAAATCAATATTTGTATTCTTTGATTACTTGTATACATCAGTGCTTCTCACCAGTGCTTTGGCAAACAGCAAGCGATGACCCAGATTGTGGAGTTTTTTACAACTCAAATACTGTAGCTTATGTTTATTAAAAGTACATTAAAGTGCAGCTTGAATTTGAGGTACTGTAAAATAATGTGTACAAACACAAAACAAGTCAACGGTTACTTCAGGAACCAAATGTTTTTATCCACAAACTCAAAAATGATTTAAACAAAAAGTGTTTGCCATTTTTTTTTAGTACATGTAATATATGAGGAGTTGAATCAGAGCAAACACAAAGTCGGACTAAAAAATATTTAGGTACAAAATACAAATTAAAAAAATCTGAATACATTTCTGAGTGTTTATTCCTCTAGTCGGGACCAATACAAAAGTTCAGTCACAAAGACATTCTGAAAAAAATATCAAAATGGCCCCCGCATACTTGACTTTCCAGTATGAGGCCATTGGTGGAAAAAGTTTAGACACAACCGATATAAAATATTACAAGCTCTCGAAATAAAAATATGAACAAAGTTTAGTTAGTTGGTCAGTTAATTCATATAATAAAAAAATAATACCAAATTATGAAGTAACTTGAAAAATTACAACAACAATAAACACTGCTAACTGTGTAACTGAACAGTATTATTTTCATAAACGCAACATTTTTGACACACTAAGTAATGCCGTTTCACAATCGTATTATTAATATTATTCTATCTTACGGGGAAAAAAACAACAGTGACAATATAAGGAAAAAGACCCCAAAAATCTGAATATAATGAAAAAAAGCTGAAATTTTTTAACTAATAATTATTAGTACCGTAATATACTTAGTCACTGACACAAAGTTTTGTCTTTAAATAAATACAATTATTTTTAGCTTTTTTTTTTTATTAGAAAAAATATCAAAATGGCCCCCACATACCAGTACTTTTACTTTTCAGTAAGCTGCCCTCAGTGGAAAAAGTTTTGACACCCCTGTATAGACTTTAGTTGTTTGACATAGATAGGTTGGCGAAAAAAGCTGGACCAACTTAATCGGGTTTCATTGCATATGTTAAAAAAATTAAATTAAAAAAAAAAAGACGCCAACCTTCCTCCTCTCTCATTTTCTTCAGGTCATCCTCCCCAACGAGCGAAACACGAGGTTTGGGCTTGTCAGGCGTCTGCTGCTTCACGTCGATCTCAAAGTATTTCTGTCTGTCCCTGAAGGAGCGCTGCTCTGGGCTGTCCTTGCCACTGGGCGACGGACTCTGTTGGGTTGAAACATGAATCAGCATCACAGTGTCATATGAAAGAAAATTGCAAAATGTCATCAAAAGCAGGCCAAGAAGCAGGAACAACAATTACAGCCCAGCACCACTGTACAAATCGAAGACAACTAAATGGCCCACCACCGGCCAGGTCAAGCACACCGCGGCCCAGATGAAGGAGCAGGCTGCTGGATGCGGTGGCTACCTGCATGTCCAGGGACGGCCTGGAATGGCGAGGCACAGCGGCCAGGCTCATGTACTCCAAACGGTCAGGGGAGAGGGAGGACCGGGGGCCGATCTGGCTGGTCCCATCTTTAGTGGCTCCCTCCTGACCGTAAATGCGGTCGTCGAACACTTCATTGTTCAATTCAGGCTGGAAAGTCGGGTAACGCTTAAAGCTCAAATACATCTCTCAAGACACAGTCAGCTTAAGGAAGCTACTTAACAAGAACACTCCTTAATGCCTGGTCTACAGTTAGATGGGGGTTTGACTATCTTTCCTCCCGAGCTTCAAAAATTAGAGAGACCTTCTTCCTCATGTCCACTCACCTCCGGAGAAGGTTGCTTTGGATGGAAATTGTTCCTTACAGCATATAGGTCCTAGTGGGCAGAAACAAACAGCGTAAGAACAAAAAAAGGGGAAAAATGAGGACAAAGACGGATATGGAGCAGGCAGACAAAGTAGCCGGTATATAAAGAGAATGGATTTAAATACACGTGCAACTCATGGATGAACGCATTAATCAGCATGATGACACAGCAGTACGAAACCGATGAAGGCATTCCACAAGCCACACAAAACATCACAGGCCACTCCTGACGCGGCACAGGCTCTGTTTTTGGCTATAGGCCGCGCCGGTCAGGAGGCGGCGGGGAGTGAGGGGGCAACCAATCAGCACAGCATGCGTTGTTGTCTTCGTGACCTGTTTTCGAGCCCTGAGCGACTCAGCCTACCTGCGGCGGCTCCAGCACTGCCAGCGAGCGAGGCACGGCGGCAAACGCCTTGTACGCCTGCTTGGCATTCATGGGAAACTCGTCGGGCGAGGTGGGGGAAGGGGCCCGAGGCTGCAGGGGTAGTGGGTTTGGGGGGGATCACGGAGGATAGGGGAGGTTGGTATGGTGAAGGAGCCGACAAACAGAAGGGGAAGAGGAGGAGGTGGGCATGACAGACAAACGAGAGGGTAGACGATGAAAAAGCCATCAAAGTTGACAGTGGAGAACGGGTGAACAATATGGCGGCTGGTTTGTGTGAGGGAGGGGGGAGGTATGCCAGAGAAAAGACAAGACAGTAGGGCTTGCAAAGCAACTAGGAAGACTAAAAAAATCTTCATAATTTACACATTCAGTAGCAAAGTTGCTTTTCAAAGAAGAAATAATAATGGTTGCTTTTAGAGGCTTCCATATTGTGCAATCAAGTCTTCCTTTTTTTGGTGTGTTTAAAAGTGCAGATATTTCCTGTGCCGTTATGACCTGCACCTCCGCTGTGCTCATTTTACGTGTCTGGGAAGGTGTAGGTGGCACGGAGCTGAGATTGGCGAATGAGAGAGCAGCCCTACGTGGAGGTGAGGGGCCTTACAGAGGTCTGGGAGTTGAAGGGGGAGGGGCCATGCTGGAAGGGGCTGGGACTGTTGCCCTCCGGAGTGGCCAGCGAGGCGCTTGGCCGCACGCGCCCAACCGGCAGTATGGCACCCGGCCGTGTCTGCGGAGAGACCATAGACAGAATACGTGTAAGAAGTGTTGAAAAACTATTAGCGGTACCGAGCCACAGGGAAACTCACAGATGATGGAAGGTGGTCCTTGCTGTTGGGGGTGGAAGTGAAATGAATGCTTGCCTGCATAAAAACAATGATTGGTTAAAATAAGGAACTGTGAGGCGTTTAACTACATAGAGATGCTACCTTTGGCAATGACAGGCCAAGCTCACCAAACTGCAAAGAGCCCATTATGTAACAACATTACTTACAATACTAGTTTCTAATGTATAAATCTACACCAGGGTTGTCCAACATTTTTCCATTGAAGGCCGTATACAGAAAAATTCAAGGATATTGGGGGCCGCTTTGATTTATTTTCTACATTAACCTCACATTTTGCTATAATTAGACATACCCAAAATAACCAATATTTATAGGGTCTACAAGGAATAATCTTGGTATCAAAATAAAGGGAATACTTTATCTTTGCTAATTGGTAAGTGTAAATGCTGATTGCTCAGTGAGTTTTAGTGGTAGAGGAATTATACTGTTAGAACGGCTATGTAGTGTTTTATTTTACAAAATTCTTCATGACAAGCTGCTCTGTGACGGGCCACTTTTTTTGTGACAATTTAAGGGTCGTGTACGTTTAGCTGCCAGTTGACGTTCTTCTAGTTATGTGGACTTGATTTGATTAATATTGAGCAATTACCTTGGCAACACAGACACAACCCAGCAGCTCACAGTACTGCGGCCCGGCCAATGTACCGTAATTTCCGGACTATAAGCCGCACCTGACTATAAGCCGCACCAGCTAAATTTAGGGGAACATACAGATTGCTCCATATATAAGCCGCACCCGACTATAAGCCGCAGGGTTTTGATGTGTAATTACCGTAGTATATAGGGGTTCCTGCTACCACGGAGGGGATTGTCGGGACAGAGATGACTGTTTGGGAACGCAAAGCGTCCCATTTATTAACAATAAATCTTTCAATCATTCAATCAAACTTTCACATCTTTGACATGGCGAACAGCATTCGTGCAGAGTACAAATAATACAACGGTGCAAAGTAATACAAAGTGCTCACCTGTACGTTATCAAAATAACCAGCCTACCGGTATATGAAAAGTCAGTCTTTAATCATTGTGTCATCGTCTTCCTCCTGCGTACTAAAACCACCGAAATCCTCTTCGTCGGTGTCGGAGAAGAACAGGCCGTAAATAAGCCGCACCCTTGTATAAGCCGCAGGGACCAGAACGAGGGGAAAAAGTAGCGGCTTATAGTCCGGAAATTACGGTAGGTCAATATTCTGGTGAAACGCAAAAAATTTGAATATCATGCAAAAGTTAATTAATGTCAGAAATTGAACTTCAAATGTGAAACTAATATGTGATATAAACTCAATATATGCAAAGTGAGATATGTCAAGTCTTTGTTATAATTTTGATGATCATTGTTTACAGCAGGGGTCTCAAACTCAATTTACCTGGGGGCCACTGGATGCAGAAACTGGGTGAAGCTGGGCCGCAAGAAAAGATTTCTTAAAAAAATCTAACATGCACTTTTTATTGAATTCACTTTCTTTGAATGGCTATCCCACCCTAGCAACATACTTGCCAACCCTCACGATTTTTCCGGGAGACTCACGAATTTCAGTGCCCCTCCCGACAATCTCCCAGGGCAACCATTCTCCCGAATTTGTCCCGATTTTCACCCGGACAACAATATTAAGGGCGTGCCGTGATAGCACTGCCTTTAACGTCCTCTACAACCTGTCGTCGGGTCCGCTTTTTCACCATACAAACAGCGTGCCGGCCCAGTCAGATGTTGTATGAGGCTTCTGCAGACACACGTAAGTGACTGCCAGACATACTTGATCAACAGCAATACAGGTCACACTGAGGGTGGCCATATAAACAACTTTATCACTGTTACAAATATGCGCCACACTGTGAACCCACACCAAACAAGAATGACAAACACATTTCAGGAGAACATCCGCACCGTAAGACAACAAAAACACAACTGAACAAATACCCAGAACACCTTGCAGCCCTAACTCTTCCGGGCTACAATATACACCCCTGCTACCACCAAACCCCGCCAGGGGTGTATATTGTAGCCCGGAAGAGTTAGGGCTGCATGGGATTCTGGGTATTTGTACTGTTGTGTTTATGTTGTGTTACGGTGTGGATGTTCTCCCGAAATGTGTTTGTCATTCTTGTTTGGTGTGGGTTCACAGTGTGGCGCATATTTTTAACAGTATTAAAGTTGTTTATACGGCTACCCTCAGTGTGACCTTTGTGGCTGTTGATCAAGTATTTCTTGCAGTCACTTACGTGTGTGTACAGAAGCCAAACACAACATGTGACTGGGCTGGCACGCTGTTTGTACAGGTTGTAGAGGGCGCTAAAGGCAGTGCCATCACGGCACACCCTTAATATTGTTGTTTGGGTGAAAATCGGCAGACATTCGAGAGAATGGTTGCCCTGAAATTCGGGAGTCTCCCGGAAAGATCGGGAGGGTTGGCAAGTATGACGCTGTCAAGCGCCATTCATATAAAACTCGCGGGCCGCATTAACATTAAATTTTCATATTAAGGTGCGGGCCGCAAAATAACGTCTCCCGGGCCGCAATTGGCCGGCGGGCCGCGTGTCTGAGACCCCTGGTTTACAGGTTTTGAAAATCCCAAATTTTATGAGATTTTCAAATTTGAGTTTTGAATAAGCTGTAAGCCATTAATCATCAACATTATATTAAATAAAAATGCTTGAAATATATTGAGTTGCATGTAATGATCTTATGTCATTTATCAGTTTCACCCTGTTAATCTAATTGCTGGAATAAACAAACCTTTGCAGAATATTCTAATGTTTTGAGTTTCACCTGTATGTTAATTGAACAAACACCAACATCTCAGCTTTGTGTTAGAGGTGACAGAACACATCTGTGTAATATGTAATAGAATGTCTTAATAATTAATTATTTTATAATTACAATATGCAGAAGGCCAATTGAAAAAAACAAGCTGTGGGCCCAAAATGGCCTTTGAGCCGCACTTTGGACATCCCTGATCTAGAGTAGAAGCATCCAGTCTAAGCTTTGCAAAGCATTAGGTTATTATAGCCACATTTAAAGCAGCTCCATGCTTCTCAGACTGGTAGCTGAACAGGTTTTTTTAATAAATAACCAAACAAGTCATCCAGGTCAGAGCAAGGAGGGCTTTCAAGCACCACTTACGAAGCGGGTCTCCCTGCCAGAACACAGGGAGCTGTTGGAAGAGTGGTGACTGGGCTAAGTGGGGTAGGAGCAAAAGTTTCCTATGTAGTCAAAGTAACTTATGGAAAGGAGGAATTTAAGCTGCCATGTGATGTGCAAGCAGATGGTGACTTAATGCAGTGCTAATGATGATGCTCACCGGTTGGATGGTGGGAGAGTAAGATGCATCTCTGACTGGACTGTCTGTCCTGGTGTACTCAGAAGAAGGTGTCTGCAAGATAAACACACATTAGTAACGCATGGAATGAAAGTATGCTAAGGGACTACATAGGACATGTATGATAAGTGCACATGGGTCAATTTTAAAACACAGTATTTGAGAACTTTGATCGAGGTCAACCAGATATATGGCAGCTTGCAAATCATGAAATAGCAGTCAGTTATGCAAATAAAATTGGTCCGTTTTTAACAAAATTATCATCATGCTGCCGTGACTCGGTTTAAAAACCGAACATATCTATTGGCATTATAAGTTATTACCAACCCCTGAGCTCACTCCAATCCTTAGAGATAACACAATAGTATCAGTACAGTAATACACAGTGATTTAAGATGAGTCTGCATCATGCACTTTTTTTGTGTCTCACAATACAATCCTTCCTGATTTGTGACCTCCACCGCAGCTGTTGGTACAGACATTCCAGCCTTCCCTGACTGTGCACAGAAATACCTCAATCGTGAACAAAGTGAACTACTGCAAAGCATGCACTGGTTCAAATGCTAGTAACATACAGCTCAAAAAATGCCATCAAGTATGTACCATCTAACGTTGTGCCATACAGTGTAAAAAATAAAAAGGCTATGGAAACTAACATTTAGTCCAGATGAATAGCCCATAATCCCGCTCCTAGGGAATCCAGTGATATAAACAACAAGCGGTGTGCGGTCACACAACATGCCGGCTCCAAACCACACTCAAGCAAATGCCTTGCCTTGCTGAACAACCAAGGCTGCAGCTGGCCCTGCTTCCCGTAGCCCACTGGCGGACCCGATAGGATCCGCTCGCCAGGCGGTAGGCCCTTGCCTTTGCGGTTTGCCACCAAAAAAGGGTTTTCCTTGAAGCAGATGGACTGAGAATCCACCAGGCATTCCTCCTCCTCGGATAATACTGACAAAGTGACTGAACTGACACTGTCCGTGTTGGAGAGTCCATTAGGGGAGAACCGGGATCCGTGTTCTATAATCGGACTGGGGGAAGAGGACACCAGATCCATGTGGTGGTTCGAGGGGTGGCTTAAACCGAAACCCAGGGCCTCTAACGGGGCTCCGTACTGGGCCTGCAGGGTGGCCTCCATGGGGGTGGTCAGACTTACAGAGGAAGAGAACTGAACAGGAAGACATTAAAATGAGAAAGTGATGAAATAGATAAAAAAAGGAGGATTATAGGATGTCCTGAAAATAATTCAGTGTTTTAGAGGTTGTGTAATTTGAGAAAAGAGCAGAATCAAAAAAATCCAACATTGTGTTTCTATAAATACACACTTGACATGCAAGCTTTTTAACTGCTGAAGTGATTTACTCATGTCACTAAATAATTCCTAAAGCTTACGAGGGAAGTTTCCCACTACTTGTCATTCAAGACTTTCTGAAAACAAGACTAACGATCACATAACTGCAGCCGAGGCCCCCTTAAGACAACCGCCCTAAATAACCAAATTATCAGGGCAGCGAGACATTACGGCACCTCCAGTGAGTGAAGGCAGAACTGTTGCTTTAAGTTTAGCTTTACACGTCTGTGTTTTAAAATTATATCTGAAATATACCGTACCATATCTTCCTGAGAACCAGCGTCTTCTGCTGTGAACATTTATTTTTGGTCCATTTCTTTTCAGAAAAAAATATCTCTGTTATGCACAAAAGCCCACTGCAGTAGATGTTATTTTAGAAGGTTATACATATACTACACGGACAAAAGTAACGTTCTATAGAAATAGTTCTCAACCTTTTTTCAGTAAAGTACACCCCGTATTTTTTTTTGTACTTCCTAAGCAGCGAAATATATTTTTGGTTGACAAAAAACAAAGATATAAAACGCAACATGACAGCATCAGTATGTAATTTATTACAGTTCAAAAACAGTGCTCATCTGCTTTTCTTTGAATGATTTGTAAATAAAATACATTAATAATTACTTTTAAACAAATAAATAACTTAATTATGAATAACTATTTGTGCAAATAATGAAGATGTGTTCTTCCATGCCAATTAATTTATAAACTTGATATTGTTCTTTTTACATTATGTCCCTTTCTATTACAATACCATAAAAATTATGTCTTGTTTATATCTTTGGATTGGGCCAAACTTAATAAATCATAAGGTGATCAAATACTTACCCCACTGTATATATCTTTCTTTTTTTAATCCCATTAGTCCTTGAAGTGCTTTCAAGTACCTCAAGAGGTATTACTATGCCCTTTTGAGAACCAGTGTCCTTGAGGAAATGACTACAACCTCCTGAGAACCAGCGTCCTCTGCAGTGGACATTGATTTTGTTTTATTCCTTTTGTCGGATCTGAATGACCCTTTTTTTTTTAAAAATAGCCTTACAAACCACAAATTGCCACTAAAGAGGATGCTAGTTCTCAGGAGGGTATAGGAAAACCCTGGTTGATAAAATGCAAATATGTTAACAGACTTTTGTCCATATAGTGGTGTGTATATTAATAGTCTATGCATAATAGCCACGCTCTGAAGCATCACCTTGATGACCAAGTAAGAATAGAGGATTCGGGTCAGTGGGACAGAATGTGAATGACTGCCCTTTTGACACCTGGCACAAACTGGGTGAGGGGCGGGTGACAGCTGGCTTTAAGGTGCGTGACGGAATAGCGAGCATACGAACGTACCGAGTTAACACATACGAAAAAATGTGGGACACAGAAAACGAACAGAAAGTTCAAATTTTATGCGAGCGGCAAATGTAGACCGTAAGATATTTAACAGTCGCATTGGGAGCATTACATTTTTTTCTCAGTCACTCCAACAGCCCTGCTTGTATCCTATTTGATATTGTTGGAAAACAAATTGTATTGAATTACTTAAAAAACACATGTTTAACTACAATAATATTATTATATTATAAATTAGAATATAATCAAATAAATCTAAAATCAAATAATAAAAAAAGAAATAGTATTTAGAAATCTTTCCTGTCCAGCATCTTTATACTTACTGTAGGATGTCTGTCTGGATCGTCCTGTATAGTCAGAGCAAGTCCTTTAAGAACTGAGACAACACCCTTCCCAACTGTCTGGCACTCCACTCCACCCACCCACGGGGGCTTCAGTCCACTTCAGAGGTTTAAAATATCACAGAGGCTGCGTGATAGTGGGCAGCTGTCCCCTTCCCCCAAACATGACAGCTCCTTTTCACGGAAGCCATGCGTCTTCTCCTTTAAACCTTCTTCTGATGCATACATTTTATCTCCTTAAGATGAGCTCCACGTGGTTATTAAACTTTGCAATCAGTCACTGGTTATCCAAAGGAAATGTGGCCTTGGAATCGGTATGCATCCAAAGTTGGACATCAGCCGTGTTACACGCAAAGACCCAAGAGTTAAAAGTCCTGCTCCCCGAGGAGCAAATGGTTGACTCAAGATGACAGAACATATAGATGAAGGCCATTTCAAATCTAGCTCTAACAAAAAAGGTATCCCATCCACCAAGGATACGGGGTCAATAGTTTCAGACACACATACAGTAAGCTTTTCTCACTTACATACACAGGATCATAGAGAAAAGACCGTAGGGAGCCTTACCCTATTGATCCTCTGCAAGCTGGTTGTGGGTAGTGCTGCCAGGGTTTTATAGTCCAGCTTTAAAGGTCCAGTGCCAATGTTCTAAAGAAAAACACATTACAAAGTAAAGCACTGCTGATTCAACAAATAATTGTAACACAATTTTAATAACATGCTCGCATGTAAATGGCCTACAGTATGTTCCATTACATAAAGGGTGTCCAAAGTGTGGCACAGCTTATTTATTTACTGCAAACTAGAAAAAAAGAGCACTAATGGCAAAATGTAAGGGGAAAATGTTAATCCTAATAACACGCTTTGTCGCCTATAACACACATTAAAACACGCAGTCAGGGTGTTCCTTCTTGGTCTAACAGTGGTCATCCCACAAAATCCCAATTGATTGAGAGTTAAATCGAGCAGCGTGAGCAAATGACCTAAAAGCCCTGGCCTGTCAAGTCATAGTCCATCGCAACTCTTAAAGGGGAACTGCACTTTAAAAAGAAATGTTGCCCATCATTCACAATCCTTTTTTATGAGACAAGCACACTTGTCATTTATAAAAAAAAAGCATTCTAAATATTAATATACAGAAAGTATAAGGTGGTTAACAATGGAGGTAATGGGATTTGCTCTATTGCGGCAATAAAGCACTTAAAAACCTAAAAAAAAAAAATCCATTCAGGTTTTATATACTTGCTGTAAGTATACAGCAAGTATAAGTATACAGTGTACTTTAGTAACAGGCACATTCATAACAACATGTAATATTTAGGTATTTGCTAATTTCAAGCAATAATTTCACAAATGCATCACAACTTTCACTATTTCCTTCAACAACAACAACTACTACCACTAAACATGGCATACTTCATGAGAGCCATCAAAGACTACTTTGGGACAAATGATGATCCAGAACCTTGTATTTTTGAGCCTGAGTATAGGGAGCATGAGCTACAAGCTTTAGAAAATAAGTGATAAGCAGATCCAGCTTTAGTGAAATTACCGTATTTTTCTGCACTATAAGGCGCACCTAAAAACCTCCAATTTCCTCAAAAGCTGACAGTGCGCCTTATAATCCGGTGCGCCTTATATATGGACCAATATTGAGCCACAACAGGTCTCGCAACTACGGTACCTACGCCGACTTCATTTTCCCCCTTCTACGGCTGCTTACCGTAGAAGAAGCACTTCCTCTTCTACGGGGGAAAATGAAGTCGGCGGCTGCTAACCGTAGTTGCGAGACCCAAACTTCATGTAAAGACCCAAAAATGGCTCCTATTAAGTGACACGCTTACGACGCAGAGTTTAAACTCAAAGCGATCAGTCACGCAGTAGAACACGGGAATAGAGCAGCAGCGAGAATTTAACATTAACGAATCAATGGTGCGGAAGTGGAGGAAGCAACATGATGACCTGCGCCAAGTAAAGAAGACTAAACAGAGTTTCAGAGGGAACAAAGCGAGATGGCTACAGTTGGAGGACAAACTCGAACAGTGGGTTGATGAACAGAGAGCAGCAAGTAGAAGTGTCAGTACAATCACTATTTGTTTTGTTGACATTCCCTTTAGCGCAGCTCCATCTAATGGATGCATAACGTAACCCCAGCCTCTACTGTAGCGTCTATTCTGTGCACCTTATAATGCGGTGCGGCTTATATATGAACAAAGTTTTAAAATAGGCCATTCATTGAAGGTGCGCCTTATAATCCGGTGCGCCTCATAGTGCGGAAAATACGGTAATCATAATTCTGACGCAGTTTTTTTTTTTTTTTTTTTTTTTTTTTTTTAAATAAAGGTGGGTGCAAAGGACTGTCTTTTCATGTCTTACTTGCAATCTTCGAGTCTAAGTTGCCGGTGAGTGGCATGATTTATAACTAGCAAACTTTTACTAACTCAGAGGCAATGCAGCAGCAGCTCAGTATATAAATAGCTGCATAAACTAGTTGCGTCTCTGTGATCACAGAACCGCTAAAAGTATTTCCTCTGCGTTAGCGCATACAACAATAATATCGCTAATGCTTGGTTAATATGCAGGTTACGAGATGTTAATGGAGTATAGTTGGTGGTTTTTGGAAGTTTTTTTCAAGTGCTTTATTGGTGCATTAAATGACCCCTATTAGTTGCAATGTTGGATATCTTGTATTAGCTGTGTATTACAAATTACAATGAATAAAAAAAGATGTGTTCTTGTCTTACGAAGTATTGTGAATGACAGGCAAAATTCCCCAAAAAGTGCAGTTTCAGGCTTGTTGTATAGCATACCTACATGGGTTAGCTTTAGCATGTTTACAAAAGTAACAATATCTAAATGGCCACCAAATCTTTTGACTTTTCAGTGCGCTGGCTTCGATACAAAACAGTTTGGAACCCCCTGTATTACGTCTTTGTCTTAGTGGGAGCTACTATTTTTCCACAGTGAACATGGTGAACTCCAGTGGGGGCAGGGGAGGGGGGCCTGTTTGTGATGGATCGGAGTTTGGCGGAACCAGCATGGAGGAGTATCTCACCTCAGTCTCCTCTTCAAGCAGGCGAGTTGCCTCCTCTCGCTCCAAACGCATACGCTCCTTCACGAGAAAGGAAGGAGTAGAATGCAGAGGGAAAAGGCACACACACACGTAGATGCAATGGAGGGGGGTGAAAGAACAGCAGACACATGAAAAAGCGGCGGAGATGGAGTGATTGCACCATACACGTCAAAAGGATAGAGAGCGGGAGTTGAGAAAAAAAGAGAGGGGAAAGAAAAGTATAGAATCATTCGTTCACTTATCATTCGCTATGGGAGCCGAATACGCATGCAAGGTGGAACATTACAGGAATAGCTGTCAAACAACACCCAGTAGGGTGCAGAAGTAGGGACTACAGTCACCTTGTGTGGACTAACACTAATATTTGGTAGTAACTATCTGCTCTTTTAAATTTGTAACTTACCACTTTCTCCATCTCTTCTTTCTCCCACTGCGAAGTCTCTCGCACCATCTCAGACTCCTGGAGAAGAGCAACATTCAGCATCCTTACTGCTGCTTTAAGTAAGCCGGGGAAACAATGGCAGCTCCATTAAATCTAGAGGCCGCCACTTTGGGGGTTTGTGTGGGCAGACCGGACAAAATAAACGGCCACACTGGCGCTTTCGAGTGCTCTGATGCATGAGTGGAGGCAGTAAAACTCCCGCTAACGGGGAATTGCTGTGGTGCGACAAAACCGCTGAACAAAACATTTGATTCACGCGTCAACTTGGCTGATGCGATTACAAACACGGCAAAGTGTTTCCTGGTATGTTGATGGCTAGCGAATACTGTTGCATTGCATGCTAATGACTTCCTTCTATGCAAACTAGATATTTCCCGAAACACATTTGGAAAAATCGTGTGTGTGATTTGCGATTGTACCTTTTGTATGATGTCCATCTCCTCTGGGCTCAGGTCTCGGTCTATAGAAGAGATACTCTCCATACTGTTCTTACGGACGATGCCTGTTGCAAAAGGGTTTGCGATGATGCCAGGAGATGGCTGGAGATAAAACACAAGATGTTTAGCAACTTGGCATTGAGTAAAATTCAATACAGACATAATGCTCGTCACTTAGACCCACCTCAACAATAGTCACGTTGCGCGGGTCGAAGCCGTCACACACCAGCATCACCAAGGAGTCGCCAATGGCCCGGAGTACCCGCACAGCCTCTGTGTGCGTCATGCCCAGCAGGCTATGGTTGTTCACCTCCAGGATGCGCATGCCCACTTGTAATCGGCCGTCTCGTGCAGCAGCGCCACTTGAGCTCACCTGTTTGAACGTGAATTTAGGAAGTCTAGCTAATAAACTCGACCAAAATATACGTCAACACGGATGCTACCTTAGATATAAAGATGCCCTCATCCGTTGGGTCAAAAGGGTTTCCGGCGTGACCTTTGGCTCCACCGCGTATACTGATGCCAAGCTTCTCCCCAGGCTGCTTATGGATTACAACTTCCTGTAACACCGCAAATCACTGCATCAGCATCACAAGATTTTTCTTTGCACTTTGATATGTTCTGTGGACAAACTAACCTGCATGCCAGGCGGCGAAGGGTCCCTGCGTACCAGCATTTGGATCTCCTGCTTGTTGGCCAGCAGCGCACGGACAGCCTCTTGGTGCGTGGCGTGACGCAGGTCGATAGCGTTCACCTCTAGTATCCTGTCGCCCACACGCAACCCACTCTGACACGCCAGGCCGTGAGGAATCACCTGTGGTGGAGGGGAATGCATCGTCTACAGGAGGCAACACAGGAAATTACTTATTTGTTGGGATACCTTTGAGATGAACACTCCAGGTTCGTTGATGCCAAAAGGGTGGCTCGCGTGGTCACTGCCTCCCACGATGCTCAGGCCGAGAGGACCGCCCGACTTGACCAAAGTCACTTCCTGTTAAGTGAATTATTCTTTTTTTTATGGTGTTTAAAAGGTACAAATTTACTAAAGCGGTGTTTCCCAAACTTTATTGACCCAGGGCTAGGGATGTATACGAGTACTAAAGGTGGGAATCTTGGGGCACATTACAATTCGAGTCCAATTTTTGGAGTGATGATTCGATTCAGAATCGATTCTTGATTTTACATGATTTTTGCAAGATATATTTTGGTATATAAAATAGAATAAAAGGTATTTATAGAATTGTATTTATAACTTTTTTAAATAAAATGTTAGTCAAGCTAAACGTACATTGATCACTTGTTACTGCACATTTGTTTCCGCTAAAAAGTGAAAAAAGTACAATATTGGGGTTGCTGTAAACTCCATTGTTTTAAAAATCACCATACCATGGATTCTCTCTGGAAATGGACAGCAGCAATTATAGTACAAGAGCCAAATAGGAAGACGTGGTATAACTCAATGAGATTCAAGAGTAAACGTGCAATTACAGGTGGTTTGGTCTCTTACCTCGATGGGATACTCATCCACCTGGCCTAGTTGGTTTCCGGGAAGGCCCTCTTCTTCCTGGTCCGGAGAGTCCGAGGGTTCTGGGGGCGGAGGGGAGTGGGCTCGCTGCCGGGACAGACCCGGCGAACGTGGTGCGTTGGGGTCTCGCTCCACCAGGAGGGCGATTGTGGGTGAGGTGCCAGTAAGGAGCGCTACTGCCTGGTCATGTCTGGCCTCTGTCATGTCTACACCATTGATCTGGATTTACAATAACAACAACCGGTTCTATCATTGGCACGGTGTGCCAAAGTGAGTGCAATAGAGAGCTCTAACTGCTCTCTGGATTAGAGGGCCAGAAGAAAAGAGGGTAGCGGGGTGCCAAGTGATTGGAAAGGCAACAGGAAAGCAGGAGCCTTGCCATCATCATTGTTAGAGATAAATACTGTATATCTTATTGTTTGCATCTTGCCTTTATGTATGTAAAAACCAGTATGAGCATGAAACTCCCCAAAAAATCTGATCTCAAATACACAAAGGCAAGCAGCAGAAAGCACCAAGTTTTTTTGGTAACAGTGGTAAGCTTTCAGGCATGCAGTCTTTAAAAAAAATGGTCCCATGTGACAAGCAGAGGTCAGCGCTGGCCTGACAGTATCATCCCTTACCACCGCTACCACTGGTCCGCTGCTATGGTAACACATGTGTCTACCATGTCAGCAGCAGTGACAGGCTCAGGCCACCCCCACCACCACCACCCCCCGACACCGTACCAACACCCCACGAGGCAATGCGGTAATGCAATAGTAAGCATGCAGCAGGAGGTGGAAAGAATGAATCAGGAAAATGAGAAACAGCATGAGGAACAAAGAGTCAATGCAAATAAGCCAGGAAATGTTATCCCAAGGCATGACATTATAGCAAATGCTTTATATACATTATTTTAATTGAGATGAGTGTTTAGAAACACACCATTCTCACAAACAACGGCCCAACACAATGTTAAGAGGTATTCCTGTGAAGCCTTTAACTCTTTGTATTTTGCATTAGTTTGAAAACTAAATAAATTAAAAACACATTATCAGTCAGCCTCATGACTAAGTTGCAGCATCTAATGCCAGGATATATAAATACATTAAGTCGCTTGTCAAAAGATGTTAAAATTGTAAAGTGAGGCCTGATTAGTTCAACTCTGGTAACTTGGAGAGAAAACTACTCACAGAGATGACCCTGTCACCAACGCGTAGCGTGCTGTCCCTGTGGGCTGCTCCCCCCTCTGCAATGCGAGAGATGTAAATTCCCTGAAAACAAAGTAAATGGAAGTTGACTTTATTTTTCCCACCACAATTCACTTCTAAATAAGTTGTGAATTGATGAGAAGATCTTAAGAGTGTCCATCTTTATGCATCAAAGTTGAACTGACCGATTTCAGAATATGTTTTTCACCAAATCAAATACGAAACTCAAGCAAAAACTCTCTGCTCAGTTCCACGGAAAACAGAAAGTGTCAACACATGCATGAGCAAAGTGCACAGCAACGCTTCCATGGAGCAACCGCAACATCAAGTCACTGCATCCTTTCCCAAAAACATTTTGACTTACAGCCAGACCCGCCTAAATCATAAACGCGCTCTCCTCTGTGCTGTGTGAGCTGAGGCCAGTTTCAAGGGGAGTGATGCACACTGGCCCAAATATACGCTTCACTGCCCGTCCGCTTTACAGTGAACCTATCATGTGTCCGAGGCACGCTATTCATATCTCCGTTCACCACGGCGATGACGCAGAAACGCTGTGGCCAGAATAGGCACAGCTGAAAGACTGAAAGAGTTATGGCAAACACTCCATGACCGGGCTTTCCGACCACAACTGACACAAATAGAACTTTTAGAAATTGTGTGTGTTGTGGTCAATATTGATTAAGCAAATAGGCTAACAAAACAGCATTCATTTAACCAGCGTTAAGGGGTCATACATATGTCATTTTAAAAATGATTTGAACAGATGTTATTTGGACCCAAAATAACTCAAAATGTGTCTCACTGTGTCCCCTGTGCGGTAGGGAGTGGAGCCCTTGCCCCCAGCGATGCTGAATCCCAGCCCTTTGTCATTTCGATTAAGACAGGTGGAAAGCCGCTGTAGAGGCCCACTCTTGTGACCATCCTCCACATTGAAAGCTAGCCCGCTGCTGCGTCTCTCCCGTGGGAAGTAGTCATCTTCCGGCCTCAGCGGTGTGGTGGTGATGGCGTTCTCCGGCTCCACCATGCGCTCGCGCAACACCGTCATGGATACGGCCGTACCAGAGCTGCGGAGCGCTTCCACGGCAGTGTGATGCTCAGCCTCGTGAAGGTCTACAGCGTTCACCTGGGCCAGAAAGTTTACATGAATTAACATCTTATTTAGAGCGCGACCATTATGTTTGTTACTGGGCCGATACCGATTATTAGTTGTCAAGGAGGCCAATAACCAATATTTAGAGCATGTATTTATTTGCAGTAAAAGTTTGCTAAACATGACTAGCATATGTTAGTAAACAGCTGGACAACTTTTTCTAAGAAACGTTGGACTGGTAGCAACATAATCATTTATGCGGCGCTAATGTTGGGGTAAATATAGCACCAAAAAACATCAGAAAATTTCACTAACACCTTTCTTACGTGTGTCAAAAAGGAGCATCGATATTTGCATTTCAAAATATGGGAAATCTTCTGGGAAAATAGGTGAAAATATGGGATTTCTCTACATCACAAAAACTAATCTACTCAATTTTATAGCTGTTCATAGATTTAAAAAACACTATAAGGTTTCCTTGTGAGGAACCCTGAAATATTGCGGACATTTAAATAAAAACAATTTTGGGCTCCTTTACGTAGCTTATACTTGAGACATTTTTAAAGCTGGCTGACATAATATATTCCTGGATGTTACAGAAAGTATGAGAATGTGTGAGCTACTGTCTGCTCTTCTGTACTTATACAATAAGTCTCCTATTTGTCATCCATATCTGTTGCGTATTTTGATTAAGAGTCACGGAACATGAAACTCACAGCGCTGCTTTAACGAGCCCACGCTGCGAGTGTTGCGCACGGAGGTTTGTCGAGCGACTTGATCTCTGTAGTAGCGAAAACAAACAAAACGAGAATGGGAAGACGCCAGGAAAGAAAGCCAAAATGGGATATCCCGGCAAAATTTTTTAGAGGTTTTGACGGGTACAGGTAAGTAGAGGAGAACAAACAAGAGGACACATAATGTAGAACACCACCCCTGCAGGAAGGAGCCAAAGGGGGGGTGGCCGTGGGAGCGCCACAGTGAAAGCAGACCGTAGAACAATTATCACAAGAACTCAATAAAATGCCCCATCAGATATCAAAACATATTTAGGCAGAATTGGACAAACGGTAGAAAATTAATGGATGGATACTGACAATGAGAGGTTTTTTTCTTCATTAATGAATCAAAATAATAATAATTGGGCTTTAGTAAAAAGGTAACTTTTTGCATTTACGGCAAATGGGCTAGTGCCTGAGCAGTTATTACTAATTACTTTTTTTTAATACTAAATACTGCGATCATATGTGTATATAATGTATCTGCTGGTGTAGTTCTTTTGTAGTTGTAAAAAAAATAAAAAAAAGTCTGATTCCGAAAAAAAAAGGCTGATACGATATACGTTAAAATGCCAAATATCGGCGCCAATAATTGGTCGATCACCAATTTTACTGTGAAATGTGGCCCATTTGAGTGCATTGGATGTGTACCTCTAGTAGTTTGTCTCCCACTTTGACTCCTGCTTTAGCTGCAGGACCATCCTCTGAAACTCTTGAGATGAAAATCCCCTGCAGCAACAATCCAATAAAAAATTTATTATTAGTACTCTCAGATCTGTTGGATTATTGCCATTATCTAGGAAATGGTCTGACCTCATCATCCCCCTTGTATGGCGTTGATCCTTTCCCGCCGGCGATGCTGATGCCGAGGCCGCCTGTTTGGCGCAGGATGGTTAAGGTGTGCTGCAAGGTGAGGAGGAGGAGTCAACACACAGTCAATATAAAGAGCTGAATGGAACTGAGCAGCATGGACAGAGGATGTAGATGGCCTCCATCCACCTGCCAGGAGATGATCATAATTTATGCATGGAGAGATAGTCTGGAGTCTAAACCCAGTTTAAGTGCATTTTTTAGATCTTACTGTCAATGTGAATGGATTAGATTTTAATTTTAACAACTGTGCGATGAGCACAGCTAATTTGCCAATAATCACTTAGCTGCCTTTAGACTACAGACAAAATATAAATACACACTTTTGGAAGCTCTCGTCAGTTGCATTCAAGTATGTTTGTACAGAGAGGCTTTAAAATGTGGGCTAAACAAGGAATAGACAACTAATAAACTGTATACAAGCCATGCAAAATGGGAGGGAGTCGAGTAGAAAAACAGAAAGTCGTGTACTACATCCACAACGGAAAGAAGACTAAAAGACCATGCTGTGGCATTCCAACTCTGTATTTCACAATATCACACTGTATTGAAATATTTAAAATACAAACAATTTAGTCTGATGAATACATTCATAGGAGAAACAAATGTCTTCTGGAACCCCTGCTAAATTACTGTTTCAGTGTGTTTCAGAATATTCAGAACAAAATGAAGGAGGCCGATGTCCTAACTAGACCGTCCAAGGCAGGGCAACACAGCACGGGCAAGCAAGGGAAAAAAAGGGCAAAGCAGCAGGAGCAAAAAGATGGCAGGAGATGTGGCAGAACATGAAGCAGGACTGGGACTCTCAAACCACACAGCTATGTCAAGAATACCACATCAAAAAAGTTATGTTGCTAAGCAAACCATTCATAATTTTTATATAATTATATTCTTCACAACTGTATAAAATGTAATGTTATTCTGTCGTTGCCCAGCATTTCACGAAAACAAAGTGGCATTCAGGTTCTGCTACACTCACTGAATGGTAATGGGGTTCCTAAAATGATTGGCTTGGATTACGTCATGGATTTAGGATGAGTAGGAAGGACAAAAGAGTGCACAGGAAAGTGAAGGTACAGACCTCTTCCTCCTCTATTCGAGCAGGTTCAATCAGCAGATTATTGACTTGATCAAATGACACCCCCTGTTAGGACAGTAACCAGCGACAAGCATGCGGATTAGTTAGGCCAAAAAAAAAAATGCTCACACTCGCTCAAAAATAAAATAAAACACATTCATTCAAACATTCCAGAGACGCACACTCTCCGTGACATCCCATCTTCCATTTTTAAAGCAAAAGCAGTACAACGCTCGCACCACCCCAGCTACCGGAAGCAAATACAGGCAGAGATGGAAAGACAAGACCAAAGAGCCATAGCGCAAAAACAGTTCTCGGCAAGAGCGGACAGCAGAAGTGTCCAAGGAATCTCAGCACCACAGGGGACATTTAAATCCATGCAGCTTTATATACAACTGAGAGTATAGACTTATTCATAGGGAAGCACAATCAATTGAAGTTCATTAAATCTATTCTAAATATTAGACAAAATTAGTCGCGGGGAGGTCATTTCTATGCAAAATTATAAACTACATAACCGTGCAAAAAACTAATTGGACGTCACATTCCAGCTCTGCCAATACATCTTCTGGTCATCCACGCACACGCTAACACACATCATAAATGATCACTGTTAACAAACTTCCTCAATTCAAGTGAATAATTAGTGAATCAGCTGCAATCTTCCAAACAATCAATTCAGTGGTTCATTATATTGTAATAACCAGTCAGTGTAGACTCCACCCACTCAACTCCCAAAAATACACACACACACACACACACACAAAGCATGTGGAATTACACAATTAATCGTTTAAGCAATGGCCAGCTAACATGTATCGTGAGGTTTTTAGTACTGATCAGCGCCAGAGATGTGAAAGAATAGGCGAGCGAAAATATGACCTGCAGCTGCCTGAGGGGTAAAAGGACATCTTCTTTTTTTTTTTACGCAAATTTAAAATGTACAATATCATTTACAGCATAAATTTTTTCCCGAAAAATTTCTGAGATGTGCAGGGGGTCACTTTGATGTAGTTTGTACATTGAAAGATGATAACCAATCCATGTAGGTCAATATATGCTAAACTAGCTACACAAAATCTAAACATCTTCGCTTTGTGTCACAGATGACACAGCAAATGGTATAATATCTAATACACCTCATTAATATTGAATTATTTTTATTTTTACAGTATGTTGAGCTATTGTGTATCAAGCTATTGTGTCGATGAATTGGTGCATTTTTGGCAGACAGACAAACTAAAACGAAACACAAAAATGATGGCCTACGGCATATGGCTTTAGCAAGTGTCCTGTTTTCCAAACTTGGAGTACAAGGCAGATAATACACCTTCTAACATGTGAGCAAAGTGAAGCAATTGAGGAGCTCCACCGTCTCTCCTTTACCTTGACCTGGCTGGAATTAACGTGGTACCGGCTGTCCTCCAGCTCCGATGCCTCCATTCTGTGACAGAGCAGAGGGGTGCTAATGGTGTCCTCTTCCTCCTCGTCCTGCTCGTCCTCGGCGGCCTGTGTCGGTGAGCTGAGGCCGTCAGGGCTGAAGCCCTGCAGCAGTGCCGCCACCGTCTCAGGCTTGGGCAACTTGGTGATCTTGAAGTGCTTCTTGTAGTGCGGGGTGTCCTTCCTGATGAGACGTTGCTTCTCGGCAGGCAAGGGCGGCCTTTCGCCGTCCTCGTCGCTCCCCTCGCCTTCTTCACCGTCTTCCTCATTGTTGACGCGGATGATGGGCTCCTCTGCAAAGTGCACAGTGGGCTGGCAAAAAAAGAGCAGGGACGTTTGAAACTTTGAGAGTTAAATAAATGATAAATGGGTTAAACTTGTATAGCGCTTTTCTACCTTCAAGGTACTCAAAGCGCTTTGACAGTATTTCCACATTCACCCATTCACACACACATTCACACACTGATGGCGGGAGCTGCCATGCAAGGCGCTAACCAGCAGCCATCAGGAGCAAGGGTGAAGTGTCTTGCCCAAGGACACAACGGACGTGACTAGGATGGTAGAAGGTGGGGATTGAACCCCAGTAACCAGCAACCCTCCGATTGCTGGCACGGCCACTCTACCAACTTCGCCACGCCGCCCCCAGTTGAGTGGAGTTTAGCTGAAGAGGAGCAGGGTTTGAATTCTGATCACCTCAATGTACTCCACCTCCATTTCATCCAGGTCGTCCTCCTCCTGATGAGAGTGACCGTCCACAAGGTCCTCTCTATGTCTCTGGGAGGGAACAACAGCTTCCCGTCTCTCTTCGTGAGAGGTGGCTGACACTGTACTGTCGGACAACTGGGAATCATGGCTCTGATTGGAAAGGTCACTGAGACGTTTTTCCTAAAAACAAAAAGTACCTGTTTAAGAAACAAAGAAAGCTTTCAAACAAATTGGACTATTAGCATGTGACTGTGTACCTGCACATCAGACAACTGATCATCTCCCTCGGGTCTAGACGTGAAGCCTTCATTCCGCCTCTCCTCGATTACTTTCTTCATCACCTTCAGCTCGCTAGGATGGGGTGTGGCTCGGCGCTGGAGGCCCTGAATAACAAATGTCAACTTAGCAATAAATCAACAACCTGACTAAAAAGTACTACATAACCACTGTCAATCCCTTACTCTACGCTCTGCAGCGGCCTCATCATCCTCGTCCTCGGCCTTGGTCTCCTCCTGGAACTGGATGACCGACACTCTGTTCAGGTTGCTGTCTGTCCAGCTGTCATCTACGCTGTTCTGTAGCAGGTTCTCTGTGGAGAATAAATGGAGGAGAGCGCAGAATTACACAGAATGTCTAGACAGAGCAAAGAAGATCATACAACAAAGCACAAGAAACAAAGAAGAAGACAGGGTGCATCTTACCGAGGCTAGGCGAAGGCTGCTGAGGCAGCAGATAGCAGGTTAACACCTTCTCCCCTGTGCGTTCGTCATCCTCGGTCTGGAACTTGAGCATGGGCTGCGACTGGTTCTCTGCCAGCCACATGGCTTTTAAGTTGAGGTTGGTCAAAGCAAAAGGCAGGTTTTGTAATCTTGAGGTCCAAAAACAGAAAGGATGACAAATTAGTAAGAATGACATGAATCATTTCTTGCACCTTACACATTATTGGATGGTGGTTGGAAGAGTTCTGAGTGCTGGAGACCTGTTCCCGGCCACATCCAGAACGTGCAGCTCCGTAGCATCTGCGAGCTCGGCAGGCAGTTTTCCCAAGCGGTTGTCTCTCAGCGATAGCACATTGAGGCTGGTGCAACCCCCAAGGTCTTTGGGCACAGCGCCCAGGCGGTTGCGGTCTACATTCAAGTTGGTCAGCTTCTTCAGCTTGCCCAGCGAGCGAGGAAGTGTCTGTCCGGTGCACAGAGAACATGGGATCAGATCAATCTCCCATGATAAAGTTTTATATTTGTTCTTCTGCAGCCTTACTTGGAGAAGGTTCTCGGTCAATACGAGTTCTGTCAAATTTTCACACTCTCCTATGGAGTCAGTCAGGTGAGTCAGTCTGTTCTGGTCCACCTTCAGAATGGAAAGTTGCTTCAGACAGCCTGAAAAAAACATGCAATTTAACCATATGCTTAATTTCTATTGGCCAACAGCATATTGAATTAGACAAATCAAAGTGGCTCTCCTGCATCCCTCGACTTTTCTATATGCGGCCCTCGCTGGAAAACGCCAGTACACAGATAGAGTGTAAGCGTCATGCTTCACTAGTGTCAATGGCATTATTTTTCCAACAGAGGGCAGTACATCCTACTTCTCTAATTGAGATTATGTCTTTCTTCTCCATCTCACCTATGCTGTCAGGAACGACCTCCAGCAGGTTCTGTGTGAGCAGCAGGTCGGTGAGAGCCAGGAGACCGTTGAGCTCAGACGGAAGCTCCTCGAGACGATTCTCAGACACGTCCAGACACACCAATCTCCGGAGGTTCCCCAACTCCTACAGACAAAAACATAAAAAGAGAATAATTTATTTGGCTATCTCTTGCATAAAAAAAACCCTAACCCAAGTTGACTTACTGGTGGTAACGAGGACAGCTGGTTCCGGTCCAGCCAAAGCTCCCTCAGGTTGGGCAAAGCACCTAGGGTGTCTGGCTAACAAATGAGAAGAAATGGAAGAAAATTGAAAACAAGTAAATAAGAATAAGTGAGTTTTTAAATTTAGTTTTGGTTGGTGGTACCATGCCAGGAAGTTAAGAGTCGCAGTGGAAACCGCTACTGCTGCAGCAAACATCATGTGCTCTACTTTGGCAAAATGACATGGTCAAAGTTAAAATCTATAGTGGCCAACCCAAGTAAAGGAGAATGTCGCTCGGTTATGGCAGACAGCTCGCAGGCTAGGTTTCAACATGATGTCACCTATTTGTTCAGCCTATGCCCTCGTCAGGCCATGCATGGGCCTTTGTTTACGCTCTCCTATTGAGACTTGCATGTGCTCCGAGGCTAAGACTTGTGCTCGGGGCACATGGCAGAACCTTGCGTCTGACACGGAGGAACTAAGAAAAATATGCCGTTGTCATGACATACTCATGGTGGTGGGAATTTTGGGTAGTAAGGTATGTGGAAAGCCAATATTGGACATGGGTCTGAAAACCTTGACACCTGCTATATAATATTGGGCGAGGCACTTACCAGCACTTCCAGTTCATTGCTCCCCAAGTCCAGCTGTTCCAGTTTCACCAGGAAAGACAGTGACCTGGGAACAAATGCAACAAGTTTTGAATAAGCTGCTCAAACGTGCCCTGAAGGAACAACTATAGCGTACAGTCAAAACTCAATTTACGAACCCTTCTATTTGCTAACTTTTTGATTTTACGGGCTTTAAGATCACAACAAAATATGCCTCTGTGTACGAACCATGCCTCGGTGTACAAACGCTTCATTCATTCATTCATCTTGTGTGCCGCTGGCCTAAGGGCGCTGCCATTTGGATGACATTAAAACCTGTGCAGTACAGTCCACACAGGGCACGGCCATATTGGAGAGGCGGTGCCGCATACATCATATCCTGTTTACGCAGTCCATGACTCGGTCGCCAGTTTTCAGTTCTTTCGCATGTGGTTCTTTTCTCGCCATTCACCAAGCTTTGTCTGCTGTATAGCTTCCTCAATGTGGGTACAAAAAAGCCAACAAACCAGCCTGGAAAGAAGGAGGGATTCGCTTTGGACTCAAACTTAGAGGAGAGGGAACCCACACACACTTCCCCTCCTCCTCGCGCCCTACTCTCTCTACCTGCAGTTTGTTCTCCTCCTATTGTGCCGTCACGTCATCTGCTGTGTGCGGACAGAAAAGTCAAGATTATATTACTTTAACCTTTTATTATTGTAGCAACATGGTTGTTAACGTTTTAAGAACACCATAAGGACTCTCATGTGTGTGCGCGTGTGCGCTGACAGTTTAGCTTGCTGTTGTGTTATTTTGTTAATGTTATTTACATACAAACATTAGAGCAGTGGTTCTCAAACTTTTTCAACAAGTACCACCACAGAAAAGACTTGGCTCTCCAAGTACTATCATATTGACTAACGTTAAAATACAGTAGCGTAGCAGGCCTAAATATTAAAACAAGGCAGATGTTTTATTTAACAAGTATATTTAATATTTTTGGCCACTTTAACATTACACACAGTTTGAACAGTAACACTGAATATTTAAATAAGTGATTCTTTGGCGTACCACAGTTTGAGAATCCCTGCAGTAGAGTGTTTTCAAAGTGTGCATTCTTTTTCTAAAATAGGGACTTTTGTCGCGGCTAGAACCAATTATTCATGTTTACGTTGTTTCTTGTGGGGAACTATGCTTAACTATACGAACATTTCGCTTTACAAACCATGTTCAAGAACCGGTTGAGTTCATAAATCTAGGATCCACTGTATCTAAGTACGACGAAAGCATACCATTCATTCCCAATGTTCTAACAATGTACACGGAAAGTTTTAGTTTTTTAATTTATGACATTAGAGGTAAGTTGTCGATGCCTTCCACACACTTGCACAAAATGAGTAGCTCACAACAATAAATAAACACTGGCTGTTTGTCAGTGGCATCCTGATCCTGGTGGATATAGCAACAGATAATGCAATACTCTAATGTATGCTGGAAAAAGTTGACACTTACGTGGGTAGGGACTTAAGCAGGTTCTCCCTCAGCTCCAGCGTCACCAGGTTGGCCAGACTGCAAGAAGAGGTGTGGCCGTAGGGTGAATGATGGCAGTAGAAGGGATAAATGAAGAGAGGTGAGAGGAGAGGAAGGTTGGTTAGTCAGATGGCAGGTCTGTTCATCTGGGCTGCCTGGCATGGTGAGGGGGCTCCTCCATCTGTCTTAGAGCAGCAGGGGCCCCCATAGCCCGGCTGCCTCAGAGCCCCTCAGTCACTTAATGATTTACTGAGCTAATAAAGTGCACGCCAAATGTATTCGTTAGCCATTTGGTGAAGTACTGTATATGCATTAAAAATAGAAGACACTTGCAAGGACATCACTGTATTTAGTGAGAATGAAAGAATTAACGATCAAACATACTTTCCAATGTCGCTGGGCAAAGCTTGCAATGACACCTCGTTGAGCGCCAAGTGAGCCAGTATTCGCAGTTGAGTAAAACCATCCGGCAATCTGCAGCACAAAGAAAGGATGGAATAAAAGGAGAGTCTCTTTAAGGATCACATGACTGGTATTCCCATCTGTAGGTTTGCAACAAAGCTGCAGTCATTCCACTGGTTTTCATTAAGAATACAACAAAAGACTGAAACACAATACTAGTGACTTTACATCGTAATCATATACCCTTACCAATTGATATTAGTCATGGACATGTGCATTGTTGCACAAATGCATCACTTCCTGTAGGTTCAATTATTGTGTACAGAAAGTCCTGAGTGGTAAAACACTTAAAAGCAATTCCAGCAGATATACTATCAAGTGCACTCGCGCATTCAGACACACACATGTGACAATGCAGGATTCTGTGTTAATAGTCCAGCAATTATATCTTGGTGCGCATAGTAGATTTGCATGTGGACAAGCACTATATTTTATTACTGGAGTGATGGGTTATCACGGCCCTTACCTAGAGAGGGGGTTTCCACTGAAGTCTGCGATCTCCAAGGCCCGGCAAAATTTTATGCTCTCGGGGATCTCCGGAATGTCTGCAGGAGATCAGAGGAGAAGGCAGGACTGAGCACCACAGATGTAAGGGACTTTTTAGCAAAAGAGCAAAATCATTTTAAAGTTTATTTTAACCACAACCAGATGCTGGAGAAAAAGGAAAGCTCAAATTGAAACACTGTACTAAGAGCTGTTGCGTGTGTGTTTTTTATAATGCCGTCAGTTTTCTCAGGAATCTAGAAAACCTGTTTTTGGTTACAATGATTTGTTTTCACAAAAAACAAAACAACGAAATGTGTTTACAGACACACATTATTGGTCAGAGGTGACTGGGGAAGGAATACCAGACAAAAAAAGGCAATGACTACTGGACTATGACTTCCTTTTCAGATTGTGAGCTCCGCCAAGCAGAATGACCACCAGACTCTTCCAGCATGCATGTATTCTGCAAGTGCACATTGAGAGAGATTCTCCTGAGCGAGAGCAGTCACAGACACTTGTCTGGCTCGCGTTGTCCTTTAGCAGACAATGTGGGGGACTGGCAACTGCACATTGTGCTATACTGCAGCACAGATGTTTCATAGCAAACATACAGTATCTGCCTTTGCTGCCACGGCACACCAGATTTCATTTTTTCTTTCTTTCTTTTGTCATTTATATTTAAAAAGAGTAAACACAGTTGTTTGCCAATAAATAGCTTCACACAACCATTAAGCATGAGTAGAAGAAAGGTTTTTGTGTTATCATTCATGTTCTCTGAAGAATGGCCAAGAAATCCTAAATTCTCCCAGGGTATGTAAACTTATGAGCACGACTGTATCACATTATTATTATGGGGTATTGATTGTAGAATTAAGAGGACAAAACATAAGTTATTCTATTTTGGAATAAGGCTGTAACATAACAAAATGTGGAAAAAGTGAGGCTTTGTAAAGACAAAACCCAAAACCAGTGAAGTTGGCACGTTGCGTAAATCGTAAATAAAAACACAACACAATGATTTGCAAATCCTTTTCAACTTATATTCAATTGAATACACTGCAAAGACAAGATATTTAAAGTTCGAATTGATAAACTTCTTTTTTTTTTTTTAAAGTAATCTTTAACTTAGAATTTAATGGCAGCAACACATTGCAAAAAAGTTGGCACAGGGGCATTTTTACCACTGTGTTACATGGCCTTTCCATTTAACAACACTCAGTAAACGTTTGGGAACTGAGGAGACCAATTTTTGAAGCTTTTCAGGTGGAATTATTTCCCATTCTTGCTTGATGTACAGCTTAAGTTGTTCAACAGTCGCATTTCATGAATTCTGCCATGATTAGTAATATTTGTTATTGTTGAAGGAAAAAGCGAACATTGTTATGAGTCTGTGAAATTAATACGCCGCCGTATGCTTAAAATGAGCAAAATATGTGAATATTACATATTATAAAAATGCCTGTTACTACATTACATATAAAATTACAGTATGCATATAAAATGATGGAGGTGTTTGGATAGTTTCTAATGCGCTTTATAGGCAGAATAGAGCGACTCACATTGGCTCCATTGCTGACTTTTACCAGTGTTTCTTTACTAGTTTGAGTGCATAAAAAATACAAACGTGTGCCTGTCTTCTACAGTGTTGGGACTAACGCGTTACAAAGTAACGCGTTACTGTAACACTGTTAGTTTTGGCGGTAACTAGTAATCTAACGCGTTATTTTTTATATTCAGTAACTCAGTTACCGTTACTACATGATGCGTTACTGTGTTATTTTACGTTATTTTTTTATGTAGTATCGGCTAGAAACAGAAGATCTGAGTGTGTTTTATTGGAGCGCTGCGGTGTCGTTCTTCTGAATGTTTTTGTGTCACAAGCCGGAGGCGCGCTCTGTGTGTGTCTGGGTGTGGGGAGGCAGGGAGGGGAGGGGTGCGCGCAGCAGTATTCATGAGGGAGGGGCGGAGACAGACAGAGCGAGAGAGTTATGATAAACGCGCATGCGTTGCCAGGCTCTGCTTTTTATCGATAGATTTATCACATTTAATTTTTTATTATCTATAGCAGGGATGTCAAAAGTGTGCGGCCCACAGCTAATGTTTTAAAGGCCCACGGCACATTTTAAAAATACTATTAAAATAAACAAAAACATAACAAAAGTGAAATAAAAAAGCTTAAAGGTGAAATGTAATTTAGAAAAAGTTGCAATGTTTTCTTTCAAACTGTCATTGCTCAAAACATAATATTGAATCAAAATCAATGTTATTATGAATTATAGTACACACTCTGTCAATTCTCTTATATACTCTTTCATTCTAGACTTCTAGAGTGTTTGATTATCACATCACTCTAAATGTATAGACTATAAAGTTCACAAACATAAAGAGGGATCCTAGTGGGCCAGGCCAATCTTTCCTTATCTCTAAACTAAAACTGGGGAAATGCGTAGAGTGTTCTGGGCTTCAGACATGATTTCATTTCAGAATTCCTTGAGAGAAAAAACGCCTGGTTAGGCTTTGTGTATGTAAAGTTAAAGTTAAAGTACTTCCTTGGTTTACAGCTATGTTGTTATTATGCTTTTTGTTACTTATGCATGTTATGTTGCAGCTATTTAAAATAGTTATGTTAATTTGTTCTGGCCTGAAATAAATTGGCCCTTTGAAACATCGTTGTCTTTGTGTGTTGTATGTAGACCAAATTGCTTAGCAGAGTTCAGTGATGCAAATGCATGCCAAGTTGATCAACAGATTGCATTATTCTCCAGTGTAATAACAGTACTGAAATGAAGGCTAAAAGGGCATTAATGGGAGCTTAAAAAAAAAAAGAAGACAAAAAGAAGTAACTAGTTAGTTACTTTTCACAGTAACGCATTACTTTTTGGTGTAAGTAACTGAGTTAGTAACTGAGTTACTTTTGAAATAAAGTAACTAGTAACTAACTAGTTACTGGTTTTCAGTAACTAACTCAACACTGGTCTTCTATAAGGATTGTGAATGATAGGTATTGTTCCAAAAACAGTGCAGTTCTCCTTTAAAGGGAAAGTGTCGGCACAAAAATATCATGCATTTGTGTGGTAATTTACCGTTTCTGGATATGTCCAGCTCCACAAGCTGCATGAAGTTGGCCACCTCGGGAGGCAGTCTCTGGATTTGATTGTCACTCAGGCCAAGCTTCCGTAGGTTCAGTAGTCTGAAGAAAGGCTGCAGAGTAGAGGTGGGGGAAATAATACATTTTTAGATGCATTGCAATTCGGACATGGACAATTATAGAACCGATTAGTGAACGTCAATCGATAATCGATTTATTTATTGTAAATAAAGTAATGTAGACAGTTCTAAATTTTGGCTGACTGCAGCGAGCCACCTCACAGAGAGATCCGACCAGCTCCTTTACTATCATTTTCATTAATTTAATAAATGTGACAATTAAAGTAACTGTTTCTTATTCCAAATGAATAGTTTTTTTAGTTGCAAGTGTAAACGTTCAGTGATACGAAAAGAAATGTGAAACTGCATCAATATACATAAATTAAAGATGCATCAATAATCGATTTTTAATCGAATCGTAGCTCCTGAATCGTAATTGAAATCGAATCATGAGGTGCCCAAAGATTCCCACCTCTACTGCAGAGAGTTTGTGCTTATAAGACACAAAATCAAGTAAACATTTTTTGTTCAGGATGTAAAAGTGCTTGTCTGTACTTGTAATAAAAAATAAAAAAAACGTATTGCTGAAGCAAACACTTTGCTGTCATGATCAACTCTTGGCATCAATAGAATCACAATTGTAACAGTCAGCACACATATGACAAACTGGATATTAAGATAGTTGTCTCAGGAAGCACATTTTGTGTTAATATTCACAAAGAAAACCGGTTCATCACCATGGTGATGCTCGACAAACAATAGGGCTTTCGATGGGAGTGGTGAGACACAGCAGCCGTGGCCATGCCAAATGATTTCACATGGTTGCGGTTGACAGACATGTTAGCTGGCTGCCCTTAGCACGTCTCTGTTGGGACGGACAAACAAGCAGGAACTGTGCTGTTATGAAGCTCTGTTTCAGTCCCAGTAGAGTGCAATGGACAGAGAGTCCACTGTTAGTCCTGTCAAACGACCGGCTTCTCAGACTCGGCAACAAAGGACAACTCTTGGCGAACTTGCAGACTTGAACTCGGGGTAGGAATTTGTATAAATTCATTAATCCTTGTACATTTCGGTTTGTGTGCTTAGACGTCTCCCAGCTTTAACTCAATCGTAATTCAAATTCGAGAAATGGTTGTCAGCATTGACAACCATGAAGAATTTGGGTAAAATTTAAAAAATGTTTTAATTGGGTTCAGAAATTTAATAAACAGGATAACTCCAGAATTCCAAGATCAATCTCTATTGGAATAAAACGTCTCAAGGTGGTTACATTAGATAAGACAAAAGCTGCTTTCATAAGTATTGTTTGTGTACACGATGACAGGAGGAAGCTCAACAATTATGCTGCAAGCGCGACTCCACATCTTCATGACAGATATTTCCTGCCCTGAAATGATGGGGCGCGAGGCTACAGCAACAGGCTTTTTCCCAGAAGCTATTTGGATTTTTTTAGTCAGGCAAGACAGAACCAACTTGTAGTTTCCAAATCATCAAGCATGGAGAGTGTCCTGACTTGATGGGATAACAGGGTGTAGATAAAAAACACCTGAACCAGCTTGTTATGAAGCACTGTTCCTGCCACCTGACAAGTATCAGGTGGCAGGAACAGGAAACAGGCGCTTAGAGGGGCCATAGCCACTTGATCATCTTGCAAAAGGCTTACAATATTTAATTCCCAATTTCACAGTATACTGGTTCATCTCAAACTCAGTTCCCACTGTGAGGCAAATCTGGAATACAGGCTAACCTAATCAACCAATCGTCTAATAAGAAAGCTTTGCATCACTGCATTCCTCTCATGACATATCGTCTAGAGCTCAATCAGTCATTAGGAGCAGTAATTATATTACAAACTGCCACACAAAGATGGCAATTCATTGTGAATTAAAAATATTCACTTTTGCTGGGGGGATTTGAGAAGTAAAAACTAAACTTTGGCAGGACGATTCTAAGGGGGAAAAAAAGGAAAGATGTTAATGACCCTTTCTCTAGCTCTCTGGAACAATTTTCTTGCGCATTTGCACACCATATTTTTAACACTGTTATTATTATTAATTATAAAACTTTTTGTTGTGTAGTTCTGCTTTAAAGAAACTTCCAATGGTCCTTTTGTCATTCTTCATGTGAGGTCAAGAAAGGTTGACAGTACTTTTTATTAAAAATAGAATTTAAAAGGAGGACTGAAAATACTCAAAAGTACATTCACACACACAAGCACAAGTTAGATTGTAGGCCTACTAGGGATGTAACGATAAAAGGTATTAATGATAACCGCGGTAAAACTTCTGACAGTTAGTAGGGGTGTGAATCGAAACGATTCGATCTGATTACTGGGGTGACTATTTGATTCAGAATCTAAAAAAAACAGGTTTCAAAAGGTTCTTCTGGTTGCATGGAGATGGCATACAAACGTTTTTTTAAAGCAGCGCCAAGTAACTTTTCAACCTTGAAAAAATATTTTCATAACTTTTGGGATAACATATTGACTTACAACTAGTTGAATGATACCTCTGTCATGGCCTGAGGGGTCTGTATCGCTTTCACTGGCACTTACCAACTTTACCACTTACCCGCACCTTCGCTAACTCCGCCATTAGCGCGCAGCTGAAAGATGGAACCATCCCCTCGTGTCCCAAACAACTGCTGGAAGATGAAGATCCGCTCCCCGTTTTTCTTTGGGGTGACCCAGCTTATCCCCTGACGCCATATCTCACGAAAGAATACCCCAACGGCGGAGTCAACCCACAACAACAATACTTTGGGTATTCTCTGTCTAGATTAATTGTTGTAATTGTTGTAAAATGTTCTTTATCACATTGCTTACGTGTCCAATAAAGATTTGATTAATTTATGATGTCTCAGGTGTGATTCACTACAATAGACACACTGGATTCTAGTTAGTTGAAATACCACAACATTGGATATTGTTCAAAGGAGATACATTTTAATATAAAAACCTTCACACAAAACACAGCAAACAAATGTAAAATGCACAGCAAACTATTTACAATACAGCTCTTTTAAATAACTTCACAGTGAAGTAAAGTAGTCTACTGGAGAGCAAATGGACACCTTTTTTTCCCCGCGCATGCGTAGTAGGTCGCGTTGCACCGGTGGACGGAGGGGGGCGGAGGTCTTAAACGGTGGCATTGTTGTGTGTGGACACGGATAAGGTTAGGTGTGATTCACCCTGGATAACCTTAGTGTAAACGGGGCCTTAGAAGAGGGTGGCAGGAACCCTGCCACACAAAAAACTGCAAATGTGCTGACTTGCTTCACGAAACAGGTCACTCCCCCTTCTCCTATTCGTTAAAAAAATGGAAGTCGTTACGAACGCTTACGTGCTGCCAGAAAACTAAAAGAAGAAAAACGCCTACGTGCAATTACTACTATCATGGCAAAAGTAAAGTAAAAATCATGGTAAAGTTCAAACTTGAATGACAATAAAAGGAATTCTAAGTCTCTAGGTCTAAAAGCTACAAAACAAACAAATAAAAAGTTTTGTCTGATGAGACAAAAAAAAGGAAAAAGGGATGCTACACTCGGTTAAAAGGACAATCAAGAATCAACACTGCCGGGCTTTCACTCGTTGCTGTGAGTTTAAAGATGAGGAGGGATTTTCGGCCAATGTAGCCTTGGCTCGGTTACTGCTAAACTAGTAAGTGACTTTCGATGCTCATATCAAAATGATATTGCTAATGTTAGCTATCAGAAATTTGCGTGGTAGTAATGAATAGCCACCAGCTTGATAGTTTGCAGTTCTACACTGACACGAACAGCCACGCAACAAACTTACAAGTATTGTATAAATAAAAAACAATGCAATGACTGCAAACCGCAAATATAATGTTTGAGTGAAATATGTACAAAGATCAGTAAAACTGAATCATTGTGGTATTATCGTGTCAGTTTGATGCTATATGCGCTAGTCCTCATGGGAAATGTGGTCTTTTTTCTGGCAAAACACCACTGCTTTGGTCCACTGGCGCTGCCAAAATCAACCAAAACCTAAATTACGTACTATCCATCCATCCATCTGCATATATATATACATATATATACAATTTTTTTAATCGTTCTTGATAATTATGAACAATTTAGAATCGGGATGCAAAAGAATTGCAATTTCGAATGTGAATCGATTTTTTTGTGCACCCCTAACGGTTAGTATTATTAATATCAAAATCAACAAAAACCTGTGAGGGATAACCGCACTTTGATAAACTCATGGACCGACTACTGCTAGCTGGCTGGCTAGCTTAATGCTAACATAAATAAAAGACACAAACGTCTTTCCCCATTAAGAAACAACATACCACAAGCTAAACTTGTATAAACACATTGCTGTCTGAACAACTAAGATATTCAATTGTGCACATTAAACCTACAAGCTGTGCTCTTTTAGTAAAGAGTGACTAAAGTATACTCAGAGGAATATGAGACAGAGGTGGGGGATTTTTCAACTTAACAAAGACAAAGCTGAACTTGAACTCGCTTGACATCACATAAACTGGACATGAAGGAAATAAAAAACAAAAAAATACATTAAACACTCAAATAAAAATATGGCTCTTAAAAATCCAGAACATTACGGTATTTAATAATTTTTCTGCCAAAAAAAGTATATTTTGTGTCAATTTATTATAGTTATTATTAGGGCTAGGCGATATGGCCTTTTTTTAATATCTCGATATTTTTAGGCCATGTCACGATACTTGATATATATCTCGATATTTTGCCTTAGCATTGAATGAACACTTGATGCGTATAATCACACCAGTATAATGATTCTATGTGTCTACATTAAAACTTTCTTGTTCATACTGCATTAATACATGCTCATATTAAATTTTCATGCAGAGAGGGAAATCATAACTAAGTCAATTGACCAAAACTGTATTTATTAAACAGTTATTAAGCAGTGGCACAAACATTCATGTCATTTCAAAACAGAAAGTGCAAGATTGTCAGACATTTTAAAACAAGCTATTAGTGCACTTTTGTGCATGATGTCACTAAGATGACATATCAAAACAACACTAAATTAAAGTGTACTTTTTGTACAGAACGCCACTACAATAGTTTAAAACAAATAAAGTGCATTTTTGTGCATGATGTCACACAAGATATTTCAATAACTGTCAAATAAAAATGAGCTGCATAATAGGAAATCAAATCGCTATGTGGTAGGTTCCTGCGGACGTTATCTCCTTCTGCTCACTATTTTTTTCATACAGTGTTGATGTGGAAATGGTTGCCTCGGCATTTTGTTGGTATGGCACCAAACGGAGATGTTGACATGCAGTTTCAAGCACTCTTCATTCTCTAGTGGGTGACTTTTCAAATGATGCTACATATTAGCAGTAATGCTACTTTTTGTAGCAACGCTTTTGCCCCACACTTGACAAATTACGATTGTCTGTTCGACATATTCCCACTTGAAGCCAAACCACCGCCAGACGATGGACCCACTGCTGTTTTCTTGGGAATTAATTATTCCTTCATTTGTTACCAGATTCGCACCTTCTCTCTCTCTTATTACCACTCGCACCACAGCTAACGTTGCCCATGCTGCTACCTCTCTGCTCCGCGAGGGCGTATACGTATGTGACGTATGTAAGAAGGTGCGCTTGCTGTCTGTGAGAAGGAGAGACAAGAAAGAGTGGGAAGAGCCTGTAGTGTAATGCCCGCAGCTAAAAGCAACTGCGTGAGAATGTATACTCCAATATCACCATATAGTCATTTTCTATATCGCACAGAGACAAACCCGCGATATATCGAGTATATCGATATATCGCCCAGCCCCAGTTCTTATTTTATAATACTTGGTTAAAATATTTCAGTGTGTATTAATACGTTATGAGCACGTTCAACAATACCGCAATAATAATTAAAGTACCAATGATTGTCACACACACACGAGGTGTGGCGAAATTATTCTCTGCATCTGACCCATCACCCTTAATCACCCCCTGGGAGGCGAGGGGAACAGTGAGCAGCAGCGGTTGCTGCGCCTGGGAATAATTTTTGGTGATTTAACCCCCAATTCCAACCCTAATAACTAATAATGATAACCGTGGTCAATTTGGTAACTGTCATATGAAAATTTCATATCATTACATCCCTTAAACATACAAAGGTGTCATGGCAATTTTAAACATAAATGTGAAATCGATCACCCCCCCCAGCAGTATGTCAGTCGCTAACAACTCCTCGTGGTACTAACAAACCACAGGCAGTCCTTTGAGTCCCCACACAACAGAAAGTCTTTACAACGCTGCATGTTTGTGTGGGGCACCATTTGTCGAGTGAGGCAGCACGTCGGTGAGAGTGCTACATTGCCTTTACAGCTTTGGAGGTTTTATAAGGCCGCTTGTTTGATTAGGGAGGACGTGAGGGTGTGAACATTTTATATAATGAATTTTAGAAGTACAACTTGGGGGAGGTTGAGGTGACAGCAGAGGGCAGCATGAGGTCTCTTCCAGTTGCCATTAGAATGCTAATAGCAGACTTTCTCATGGCTAAAACACAAAATCAGAGAAAAGGCCACTTATAAGTCAATGAAACATCTATTTAGTAGTAAAGTAGGTTGCCTGTTTACACTTCTGCGTTGACAGTTATGTTTTGCAGACAAGGGAGAAGTCCTGTACTGTAGGTCTTGAAATCAACACTCAGCAGCAGTGTTTACAAATTCTTACGTTTCTTTTTTTTGGGGATGACGCTGCCAAGAACTAGGATTCAACGAGCTTTATTGTCATACTAGCGCATAGACACGCGAGATGGCACGAAATGTGGAAAGTGTGTTCAGTGTGTGTGTAGTCATGTGTTAGCGCAGTGCTTCTCAAATATTTTGTTATGCCCCCATAAGAAAAATAATTAATAGAAATTAAATAATTAAATGAAACAAAACACCGTAGTTCCTCGTAGTTACAGTGAAGCCAAGTGCTACATACACTTCATTATATTCTGGTACGGCAAAAACAAAGCATGTTCCCCGAGGTCACAAGCACCCCCCGCCCCCGGCATCGCACCACGTCCCTCCAAGGGGGCCCGTCCCACTATTTGAGAAGGACTGTGTTAGCGGAATGTTTGCAAGCACTGAAATAAACTGTAAATTCATACCATGGAATGTTTTTCAAATCATTCCAAAAGGCGCAAGTTTGAAAAAGTGACGTCAGCTATCCAGGATGGAAAATGTTGTACAGTATGCTTTTCAAGCGTGTGAGTGAGGTTCCACTGTAGGTCAAGTGAGTGCTGCAGTGTTCTAGTCATGTTTAACTGTAAAAATTGTAATTTCAGATAGCTTACCAAGTACTGGGTTATCAACTGGTAAAAAGTATCTCTTATTTATGCTGACACACATCATTTCCTATGGAAGTGGAATTCTGATTCACACATTCTTGAGTCGCCAAATCCTGGTGTGTATTCTCACCCCTCCCACTCTCCACTCCTAAACACTCAATGACAGTGCAGCCTAGCGACACACAACAATGGAAGAGGCGGGGCGTGTGCATGCTTTTTAAACCGACCAGTACACTTGCACCGTCCCATAAATATAAATGCTCACAGGGACATGGCTGACTGGGTAACTTGGTCAGCCATTGGAGTGGTGAGCCTCATTAACACACACCGTGTTGCTACAGTCATTGTTGTGATATACATGAATGATCCCAGACACAAACGTTAACAAAAACGCTGACCAAAATATTTTCACTGTAGCTGTGAAGTAGAAATACCGACAAGAACACCCTACTCCCAATTAGCACTGCCTGTGCCCACGGTTCTACACATGAATGCCAGCTGAGCCCCTCCTTCTCTCTTTGCTCCTCCTCTCCGGTTTCCCTCCATTTTCTGTGGCGGCTGGACAAAAGCCAAGCAAGACTAGCAGTCACAGGTCAGAGCTTCCCGACAAGCTCCATCCCCCCTTGTGACCTGTCCAGAGGATTCTTCCATTGTCTAAAAAGGCCTGGTGGAGAAGAGAAAGGAGGGCTAAAAATGGAGACTTGAAAGCAGCAAATGGAGATAGTTTGACAAAAGGCAAGCATGGCAGATGAATGGGGGAGTTGTTGTGAGAATAAGACTAGAGGTGGATCATTATTAGAGCATCTCTCAGTAACTCACTCAGTTGTTTCCCTCGGTTTTTGACAGACTAAGCCTTCTTTAAAAAATACCACAAATATAGCGGAGGCCGCTTAGGTTATATCAACAAACCATCTATGTAAACTAACTCATCAAACTCAGATTTTATAACTAAAACATACCCTCTTAAGTTGACATCAATGTACATGATCAGCCGTTTTTTGAAAACAAATTTGAGAGCCAAAGGGGTAATTTCTACAAAAGAATCGGTTAATTTTGGTCGACATGTTGTAGTACTGTCAACATTACAATGCCCACACACTGACATTTTTTCATTGCAAAATAAGCTGCAAAATAAAAGCATGGAAGTATTGACCTGGATTCCACCACAATAACTAACAAAATGCACATTTTTATTTATTTATTTTTGTAATTTTAGCCACCCGAAAACTTTGTCATTGTGGTCAAGACGAGGGATGGGTACCAAAACTTGGTTCCTTAATTGCATGATGCCACCTTGCACAGTGGAAACCAGACCGAAACAAGAAGTAGCTATCAGTGCATCATTTCAGTGCCAAATGAATGCATTGACACATTAGTGCGGCAATCCAGACAGAGACACATAAGTATGAGAGTCCGAAGGTCTTTTTAAATGTTGTCGTTTAACACACCAACAGCATCAGATCCTCACATTGCATCACAACACAAAACTCCCTCTTACTACACCGATCATGGTTAAGACTAGCAATTTGCTTCATAAACCTCGATATTCTAAACCTCAACAATACAACACAAGTTGGATTGGGGGTTTTGTAACAAGCCGCTGACGTCCATGTGCAGGTTGGATGTGAAGAAAAGACAGCAAGCAGAAACTCAAAAGTTACTTTTTTATCTGAACACAGCCTTGTCTCTCTTCAAAACACAAGAGCCCTAAAGACCAACAGCGCACCTCGGGCCTTCACAATAAAAGCGCAGTGCACCAAATCCTGTCTTACAAGCATGATTTGTGCACATTCTTTGTGTTCTGTAATTATTTTGATTTTGCTGTGATACTTATGATAATTTGTTGGGTGTTATATTTTACATTGTTGAATTTATTACTTAATATGTTACTCACCGGTACATCACTGACGTATTTTATTCAACTTGCATGTATCAAAATCCTTAAAAATAAAAATGCATTAATTTAAAACAGTGTTTGTAGGTTTTAGATTGTTTTTTGTACCGATTCAGGCATTAGGTCTTTTTCCACCAAAAGTTCAGGAAGTTTAAGTTAGAATTAGCACTCGGTTCACTTGGGTTGAGACTTATAACACAAATGGCATGCCAGCGACTACTTTTACAGCATGTAACAAACTAAATAGTCAATAATTGGTATGATTTACCTTTGTTCCACTCGTCCTTCATTTCACATTCCTCTTCAAACTCAGGTTGTGGAGTTCCAGTAAATCGCGGGCCTCGTCACTTCCGAGACCGGCTGAATACTTTATATTCCTCGGTAAATATGTTTTAAAAAGTGTGTCCACTTCTCGTAGCTTTGCGTATTGAAATGAAGCTGTAGAGAATATTATTTCTAAAATTATTTTAGAATATTAAATATATCAAAGTTGTCTCGCATACTCTGTCATGGCGGGTGAAACTTGGAATACAGCGTTTTAGGAACGTCCCAACTGTGTTCAACCAATCAGCGGTCAACAGCCCAGTCTGCCCCCTCTAAAGTTCCAGGAACTATTTGAAAGTCCCAACTCACTACTAGGAACGAAGAACTAAATCTACCTCTGTAGTTTTTGGTGAAAACACGGGGGGAATTTTATTCACCAGGGTAAATGGGAAAATTCTTAATATAGTTCCTGCGGTGGAAACGGGCCTCTTGTTTCAGAAGTACTGATTTGATGCCAGAACCTGTAAAAATGTAAACAACACCCGTCCCATTTTGGAATAGTCTATTGTACTAATCGACGATTATGAAGATGTTCAGAGATGGCGGACACGGGTCCAGTCGGGACACAGAAACTCACTGCGCTACCGCATGCCTCGAGCGGGCTAAAACCCGGCGTCTACCCCAGTGGGACTCGCTAGAGATTGTACACAACTACAAAAATCCTTAGCAATTGCTCATTTCTCTTTTGATTTTAGTTATGTCGACAACCGCTTTTGGCGACGTCAGTCAGCCAATCAGAAGGGAGCGAGTTCCACTGTATGTAAGACTTTCCTTACAAGGTTTTAGTCTCACGTAAGGTCTGCATGCTCTCCCTCTGTTGTACACGCATCTATGAATAATGGCGAGGATATAGTAAAATGAAGCACAATCTAGTGTCTTTGGGTGGCCATATGGAAAACATGTTGCACTGCATATGAGTGCTTGTATTTCAGCTTTTAAGTGGCACTCTCAACCACGACTGTCTTTATTCTACTCCCATCACCCGGACAGGCCACACACACAGGGAGAAAAAAGGGTGTGGTGAAGCTGGCCTGGCAGTCAAACTGTTAACACAAACACACACACACACACCATACACATGCAGACACACTTGTCTCTGATCTTTGCAAAGAGTAAACAAAGACTAAAGCTGAGCCAAGTATTGTCTAATCCTACGTCACCATCTTATTTAAGGAAGAGATGGGAAGAGTACAAATCCAAAATATTCGATTTGATGTCTAATCGTTTGGGCCTCATCTGGATTACTGGAGCAGAACTGAACTGGAAAATAAAGAACACCTTCAAGGCCAACAATGAAGACCCGAGGCTCAAAACACTTAGGAGACAAAAGTCGCATTATGTTTCCATTACTCTCGCAGCAGGTGTGAAATACTTTACAAGTACGGTTAATGAGCAACCGCAGTGACAACAGGACCGTTCCGCCTCCTTTTTTAGCCTCTTGGGAATTCTATTCAGCTATGCAGACGCAACATAAGACGATGTTTCACAGGATGCTGTAAGCCATGGGCCAAAATAAATCTGGAACTTGCGGCGTTTGAGATTTCCATCAGCCTGACAACTGTAGACTTGTGATCAGCACATAAAAAAGACCACTGAATGTAAAGCCGTTGAACATGTCTGCAAGATTGAGAGTGAACAGGTGGCAGCGGCATTGTGGGCTTAAGTGGCTGCTTTACTTAATACACATGGTTAAATAAAAAGTAACTGTATAAAATACTGTATGTAAGCACACAATACGTTGTTGCTTGGTTATGATTTCTGTGATTAAAAACAGCCATTAATTGACACAGCAAATACATTTTCCAGCCAGTGTTTTATAAATGGCCAAATAATCCTATAGGCGTTGCCGTATTGGGGAGATAATCGCTGCTTTAGTTACTAAAAGGGTCACAATGGCGTGGAGGAGCTGGCACCATCAGTCTTTGGACTAGGGTGGGACGATTTTATCGATCTTGCGCTATATATCGATATTTTATTTCTCAAAAAAGCATTTATTTTTCAGCCTCTAGTGTCAATACAATAACTCACAGTGAGTGCTCTGCTCAATGCTTAGCGCTGTGAAGCACTGAGCGCTCATATGAATGACAGAAACAAGCAGCCTATGAGTACATCATCCGTTTATATGAGGTTACAGCCAATCAGAAGCAGAGAATGGCAGGTCAAAACTCACTAGCAAACCAGCAAAGCACACAGACTGATCAAAAGTGAGAATGTGCTGTAAAAAAAGTCTTAGCAGTAATGAAAAGTGGGGCAGCATGGTGAAACAGGGGTTAGTGCGTGTGCCTCTCAATACGAAGGTCCTGGGTTCGATGTTTGCATGTTCTCCCCGTGATTGCATGGGTTCCCTCCAGGTACTCCGGCTTCCTCCCACCTCCAAAGACATGCACCTGGGGATAGGTTGATTGGCAACCCTAAATTGGCCCTAGTGTGTGAATGTGAGTGTGAATATTGTCTGTCTATCTGTGTTGGTGACTTGTCCAGGGTGTACCCCGCCTTCCGCCCGAATGCAGCTGAGATAGGCTCCAGCAAACCCCGCTACCCCGAACGGGATAAACGGAAGAAGATGGATGGGATGCATTAAGAAAAGATCATTTAAACAGGAATGAACAGGAACAAATTTTTCATTTTACTCCCATCGATACAAAGCTAACGTGTTTGATTTATACTGAGATGTTGCACTAATTAGAGTGCCAATGTAAGACGCCATTATGTGACAAAGCATGACAATTGCATGGTAAAAACAGTATTATTCACACAACTGTTGATGAAAACAAAACTTCAACAATCCTTTAAACAAATAGTTTGCCAGCTCATTGACACAACAAGAAAAAACATAATGAAGATGTACTCCTCTTTATTTGACTCATTCTAATTTTCCATAGTAAACATTTCTTTAAATAAAGTTCCCTGTTTATATTGTTATTATAGTAACTTTTTAACATGGAAAAAAGTACTTAGGGAAAATCTCTAATAGGTCAGACTGGCTACATATGTTTAGTGTCAAGCAAACCAAATGTCAAAGAATGTGTTCACAACAGGCCACTCGATACACTTTTTGCTACACTGTTCATTATACTGCACTTTGTTTATTTTTCAAAGGCTTGTAAGCTACAATTATAAATATGAATGAAGCTAATTGTCTCATCACTTCTTCTATTCATTTTATCCAGTCATATATTGTGTAACTGATGCTTTCACTTCTCAATTAAATTCATTTAAAACAAGTCAATGACACACAAGATGCCAACAAAATCACACTGTCCCTTTACAATATTTTCAGAAAATGATGCAAGTTAGAGGTGTAACAATTGATCAATATTTAGATTTATATTCCTTATATTCAATTACATTGATCTGTTCTTGGCAAGTTTGCCTTCCGGACGATAGGTATCGATCCAAGATCATTTTAAAAGGGAATCGATCAATATGATTTATACTAGAAAAAGGAAAATGTTGGATTTTAAAAAACGTCAGACTTTATATGAAGTTTAGCACTTTTAATAACAAGGACGTTAAACATTAAACCTGCGTGCTCGTTTATGGTGTCATCGAAACAAAAATGGCGGATATATATGGTAGTTGAGAAAGGTCACAACAAATGCAAACGCCATAAGACAGTATCATTCTTAGAAATGAAGGCTATTCCACAAAATTGTTTGGGTGACCCCAAACTTTTGAACGGTAGATATATAATGTAGGAACCAGAAATATTAATAACAGAATGACTTAATAAAAAATAAAAAAATAAAAAACTTTTATTTATTTTATTTATTTTTTATTTCTTGTGCAGCCCGGTACCAATCGATCCACGGACCGGTACCGGGCCGCGGCCCGGTGGTTGGGGACCACTGTTGTATCCTATTGTGAGATTGGTGTATCGCTACAGCCCTACTTTAGATATCATGTCCAAAAGCTCTGTCCACATAAAACAGTCAGGGGCAGTCTGCATATTTGCAATCCAAACAAGAGTCAAAGCAGGCCTTGAACCTTGTCTCGTCAGCACTCTTTCTGCTGCCTGCAGCATGCTGACCATTCACCTCACATTATGCGTCTTTCACCTGGACACTTATGCAACACAATCAATAGTGTATTTCTGACATCCGATTTACAGTGGACAAAAGAAAAAAAATACACAACTCTCCGTGTACTGCAGAGTTGGAGACCACGAGAAACTGGATCCCATTCTGGATGTAAATCCAAAACCACAAAACCAGAGCTAGTCATTCAAGTTCACAGGGTGGCTCAGTTCTGGTATGTGTAGTCCCACAGCATGACATGGTGGCTGCATAGAACTGGCATTATTGTACATTATACAAGTTCTTCGGACTGTGTGTGTGTGTGTGTGTGTGTGTGTGTGTGTGTGTGTGTGTGTGTGTGTGTATGTGTGTGTACAAGCAGCTTTGCCACAATGGATTCATTGTTCAAGCTGTGGTGCACATCACTGAATCATCGTTTCCAGTAACTGCTTAGGTGCTGAATGGTCTATTCTGCATGTGTCACCTTAACATATCTGAGGATATTTCCATTGTTTTGAAGCGACGTTTCCCTCACATTGTAAAGGTCCAAGGGCCAAAGTCTCTTATCGAACATAGTTGTGTGCCTACTTCTAACACTACATACCACCAGTGTTGGGTTAGTTACTGAAAACCAGTAACTAGTTACAGTTACTAGTTACCTTATTTCAAAAGTAACTCAGTTACTAACTCAGTTACTTACACCAAAAAGTAATGCGGTACTGTGAAAAGTAACTATTTAGTTACTTATTTTTTCTTTTCTTTTTTTCTTCTTTTTTTAAGGCTCCCATTAATGCTCTTTTAGCCTTCATTTCAGTACTGTTATTGCACTGGAGAATAATACAATCTGTTGATCAACTTGACATGCATTTGCATCACTGAACTCTGCTAAGCAATGTGGTCTACATACAACACACAAAGACAAAGATATGTTACAAAGGGCCAATTTATTTCAGGCCAGAACAAATTGACAAAACTATTTTAAATAGCTGCAACATAACATACATAAGTAATAAACCACATAATAACAACACCCAAGGAAGGCACACATGACATACACAAAGCCTAACCAGGCATTTTTCTCTCTCAAGTAATTGTGAAATAAAATCATGTCTTCAGGAGATCAACACTGTACTGAAGCCCAGAACACTCTACGCATTTCCCCAGTTTTAGTTTAGAGTTAAGGAAAGATTGGCCTTGCCCACTAGGATCCCTCTTTATGTTTGTGAACATTATAGTCTATACATTTAGAGTGATGTGATAATCAAACACTCTAGAAGTCTAGAATAAAAGAGCAACAGTATATAAGAGAATTGACAAGAGTGTGTGTACCTTCAGTGCTGAATGATGAGCAGAGGCAGAGTTTGGAGTGTTTTCTTTAGCTCGCTCTCCATTTTTATGTACTCACTGTCCAGGTGCCATTTGCCGTTTGACGCCCGGTATCATGCTAATTGACTGCCTGAAAGCGGGTGACTCCACTGTAGAAATAGCCTGCATGTCTTCCAGCACATACTGTACGCTGCAATGGCTCTATCAATGTTGTCCTGGCTAGCAGTCCCTCCGTTTAAATCCAGCCGCTGTTGCTTAGGTGGAGGTGAAGTGTGTCTCTCTTTACTAGCTTCGTCGAAGCATGTTGCTTTTGTAGCTGTTTCAGCAGATTTGAATTGCTGTTTTGGGCTCTTCTCTTCTCCCCCTTGTGACACAGGAAGATTCAGAAGGACGACACTGCAGCTCTCCAATAAAACACTCAGATCTTCTCTGTTTCTAGCCGATACTACATAAAAAATAACGTAAAATAACGCAGTAATGCATCATGTAGTAACGGTAACTGAGTTACTGAATACAAAAAATAACGTGTTAGACTACTAGTTACCGCTGAAAAAAACGCAGTTACAGTAATGCGTTACTTTGTAATACGTTAGTCCCAAAACTGTTAATAAGTCAAATTAATGACTTACTGTAAGTAAGCGTTTGCAATAAGCGTTTGAAAAAAAAGAGTTAAAAGTGGGGCCACATGCAGACATATGCTCAACTCATCATGCTTAATTTATTACAGCATTTGGGAAGCCTGTAGTTGATTTTTATTATGTAAATGTTATATTTTTATCAACATGTGATAGCAGGGACCCTGCCATTCAAAACTAGGCTGCTACATTACTAATGATTAATGTAACTATAGCTGAAAAAATAGTACAATAGCAACAGGAGAGACTATTCATCCTGAACACCATGGAGTTCATGTAGGCTTTATGATGCAGTTACATTATTGTATCAACTATCAGAGACAGAAACTCTTCATTTAACATAATGTCCTTTTTTGCTGCTTCAACACAGCTCAATCAACACAGAAAAAGGTAAAGTGAAATAACTTAGTTGTTAACTGTAGGCCAACAATGCTCGTCTTTCTCTCAGACAGACAGGGCTTTGCTGTCCGTAGCACACACACACACACTCACGCACCCACACACAAATGAGCTTGTTACATGCGCTCTGAATACGCACTGCTGATTGGCTGTTACCGCTCTGCTTGTAACCAATCAGATGGTTCTGTGGGTGGGACAATGCTGGGTGCTGCAGAGACGTACTGACAAGAGGCAGAAGCAGAACTCCAATAAAACACTCAGATCTTCTCTGTTTCTAGCCGATACTACATAAAAAATAACGTAAAATAACGCAGTAATGCATCATGTAGTAACGGTAACCGAGTTACTGAATACAAAAAATAACGCGTTAGACTACTAGTTACCGCCGAAAATAACGGTGTTACAGTAATGCGTTACTTTGTAACGCGTTAGTCCCAACACTGCATACCACTGACGTTGACACCCAAATGAAGAATGCTGAAAAGTGGTACAGTGCTTATTTTGCTACCTTCTGACAGAGGAAAAATAAAATTGCTCACTGTACTGAAATTAATCAAACCTTACTGCTGAAACTGGAAACAAGACAAGAAAACACAGCATGTCAGCATTGATAAGGAGGCAAAGACCCACGCTGTGCCAATCTGTCACACAGGGTAAATACTGCAGGGCTTCAGGTCCATGGCGCTAGGAGAGCCATCACCTTGGTGACTGGTGTTTGCTCATCGAAAAAGCCACAGGGTGAGGCAGCAAAAGCCTCCTTGGTGAAGTTGGGTCACAGTCACGGAAACTCTGTGAAGGTGCAGGGGTGAATATTTACCACCTCCACACATCCTTACTTTATTAACAAGATTTGTATAAGATTACTTTTATACTATAGGGCAGGGATATATAACTGGCAGCCGGAGGGCTGCCGGGAGCTAAATACGGCCTGGTAAAGGACACTGGACTGGCCCCTAAGTTCCGTTCAAAACTTTACCATTTTTGCAGCAAATTAAATACAGGGTTTCCCACACATTCATTTATTTGTGGCGGCCCGCCACGAAAGAATTACGTCCGCCACAAATAAAATAAAAACATTTTTTTTTTTTTTTTTTGTCCTTTGCAGCTTCTCAGGCAAATCATATAGTTGATGTAGATGCCCATATCGGCTGTTCAGATTTACTTTACAAAAGAGAAGTGTAGGATACTTCTCTTGTTGCCTTATTTGTATTTGACTTTATTAAATGTATTTATATTAGAAACACAACATGTGTATATAAAAAGGGTGCAAAGTCTGCAGGCAGTAGGAAACACATGGTTAAGTGCAGGGAGTAAAACTGATGGCAGTCTAAAGTTTAAGATTTTTGGAGCTCTTTGTTCAGTGGATCAGATGTTTGATGAAGCTCTGTGTCCATCTACCACCACTACTGTCTTCTGTTTATTTGTTACTGACTGTGGCAGGACACCTCTGCCTCTGTTTCACTTTATGTTGCTGGTAAATAATATGGTTGTAGTAGTAGGCTAAAGTTAAATTATTTAGTATGCACTAATTAAAGGGGCAGAGCTTTGAGACATTTTAGCTTTTATATTTTATAAGATATATTTTTTGTAAGAACCACAATTAATAAATATATTTCAGTGAATAACTTATTGTTCAAATCTGTACATAAATATGTACATAAAGTGTTGTAATTATATTGTAAAATGGATGGATGGATGGATGGATGGATGGATGGATGGACGTTTAAAACAAAACTGTTATTATTTAGTAAGTATACATTTTTGAGCCTTTTTAGAGAAAATCAAATCATTGAAGTAAATTATGCAAATTACTCGATGATGTCATGGTGACCCCGCCCATAGCCACGCCCCCACCGCCACAGGTATCTTGGCAGTTTATGGGAAACACTGAAATATCAAAAGAAAGTGAGGAACTTACTAGCATAACATTATCACCTGATTTTCCGCAGACCATGAAGATATGTAGTATGGGACGGCGTGGCGAAGTTGGTAGAGTGGCTGTGCCAGCAATCGGAGTGTTGCTGGTTACTGGGGTTCAATTCCCACCTTCTACCTTCCTAGTCACGTCCGTTGTGTCCTTGGGCAAGACACTTCACCCTTTGCCTCTGATGGCTGCTGGTTAGCGCCTTGCATGGCAGCTCCCGCCATCAGTGTGTGAATGTGTGTGTGAATGGGTAAATGTGGAAATACTGTCAAAGCGCTTTGAGTACCTTGAAGGTAGAAAAGCGCTATACAAGTACAACCTATTTATCATTTATTTATCATTTAGTAATAGATGCCATCGCAACTTTTGTTAGCAAAGGTTTACAATACCGGCTTCAAGCAGCTCTGGTTCAAAGTATACCACAATCGGTTTATGATGATGCAATGTAAACATCTGACTGAAACTGTTATTTCTATTGATTATATTTGCCACTGAAAGTCTTGTAAGATCACCAGTCCACTGAATGTTTAAATCTTCATCTCCCTGCACGCACACGGTCGTCAAGTACGCCAGACCAAACAAGCATATTGACTATTATTTAGCACTTGAAGAATGCTAATAGTAGAAAAGGCATGCTGCAATTTAAGTAGACTTTCCCTTAAAATTCCATTCTCATTTCAAAATTGCTCTTTTGAGGGTTTTAAGAAAGTTTAAACTGTCTTAAGTTGTCTATCGTAAAGAGAAAAAATAAAGTACAGTTATATTTTGTAACATATTTGAGACAATTTCAATATTTAAGTGTAGTTTGAATAGAATCAAGATTAATCTATTTAGAACCTTTCAATTAATGAAGCTAATTTTGTCCACACATCTTTGATGGATTTAAAACATTACGAATCAAATCCGTAAAAAAATTATTTAGGAACTCTGCCATGAGACTCAGCTCTAATTTTGTCCTCATACAAGGTCAGTTTTCCGCTGCAGTTTACACTTGTATTTTACATGACAGGGCTATTTTATTCTGGGCGATATATTATATTATATAATATTTGTGCTGTAGGGCGCTACGTGCACTAGTGATGCAACGTCCTGAGCAGCCCATTTTTACATCTGTTAAAAAATGGACAAATTAATTTAAGGGAAATTGTCTCATATTCTAATCTTATTTAGAAATTAACCAAAAACAAATGTCCACTACAGAGACTGCTGGTTCTCGAAATAAAAATAATAGTGAAGCAAAAAGTACGGCCCCCGGCCCTTAGCTCTTTGGAAATGTGACCCCTAGAACAATTTACTTGAATAACGCTGCTATTGAGAAAGGGTGAATGTAGAGTCAAGAGACTCAAACTTCCTCGTGTCCTTAACTGACACGGTCTTGGGACTCAATGCAACTGTTGACGGCAAAGCTGCACCAAAAGTCACTCCTTAAAAAAGCTGCTTAACTGCCAGAATATACACAGAGTGCTATCAGCAAATTTCCCGTTTGCACTGCAAGTCCCCACAGGACAATGTCTAACTTATTTAAAAATAGGACAGACATGTGTTTAAGGGAGACGGAAATTTAAGTCGGACTATCATGAGAGTTGAGCAGGAGAAGGATGTGTATGCGCTTCCATGTGTTTAGCGCACGTATGTGTGTGTATGTGTGTAGGAGTTGGCAACGGGAATGTGCAATGAGTAAGTTCAAGTGTGTAAGAGGTGGAGCGGGCGGACCAAGCTCCTGGAGATTCCAGACATGCCTGTGTCGAGTGCTACAGTGCAAACACAACCACGCTGGGCTAATTACACAGTGAGCTAACATAAACCAAAGGCGAATCTCCCAAGATTGTTTAACATAGACCTCAGCATGCCACAAAGGGGGGTCTAAATAAGATACATCATTTTTGGAGTGCAGGAGTCAGTATTGTTGTTCAACATTTGGCTGACCCTCCCACAAACATTTCTTTAGAGCTGCCTCATTGGGACTAGCTGTACTTTTTCCAGCATTTCAGTAGCTTCCCCTTGCACAAAGAACCTTGCATTCAGCAGTCAGTCATCACATTTAAGACACATCAACACCACAAATAGCCAAAGAAAGTGCTGCTGAAGAGATGTGTGGGTGGCAAGGATGGTGGTGATTATGAACTATGGGTTTTTTTTGTAGCCTGTAACTGCTTTGTCGTGCATCATTAAAATGAGCGTGGCGCACACGTGCACCAATGTCGCTTTGTTGCCCTCTAAAAGAGCCGCGCTGTGCTTTGTGTTGACATTTTACTGCCATTCTCTTACTCACACACAACAAATATCCACTCATCAGCACCTCTATTAGAAGCTCAAAACTGGTTATGTGGCAAACACACACACAAACTAACACACACTTAGCCTGTTTTATAGTGTTTGCTCAGTGAGCCAGTGAATAAACCAAGACTGTCTCGCGTTGTTAAGCTTACAACGTTAGTGAATGCTACACAAACGAGAGAAAGAGGATGCCAATATGTTCAAATTTGACAACTTTCCCACACTACGTCCCTTGACACGAGTCCACAACCTATTATTGCAATGATATATAATGTAGATGGCCTTTTGTATAAGCTGTTAGCCTTCAAATTGCCTTCAACCCCTTTTAATGACGAATCCAGGGTTTTACGCTGACCCTTTTTGTGTCCCTAGGTGTGTTCTTAGTCATTTTTGAAAGCTAAGATTGTTGAGATTTGAATGATAGACACCATTAAAGAATATAGTTGTAACTGCAGGGTCCTTAAAATCAGAAATGTTAAGCAAGTGTCAAACAAACATGAATCAGATTTTCTCCAAAGGTTTCATATGCCGTCTCGGTTATTGTAGGGTCAAACATTGCATGTGACAAACAAGTCGATTCCTATCGGTTGTTTTTAAATACAATCAAGCCAGCCAGAGTGTAAACTTAACAAGCTTCAGAACTGTTATTTTTATTGTAGCTATAATGTTGTCTCATTTAGTTGTAACTACTAATGGATGGTCTGATCAATAGCGGGATCATTTAGGATGGGAATCACTTGCACACTCGGAGTTGGATAACAGATCATTCCATCAATGATTCCTTAAGTAGTAGCAGGCTCAAGTCCACAATTCAACAAAACAAGTGTGTGTGTTTGGTGCTGCGCTGTAGCTGACTCAGCAATTAGATGGTGAGTGGAATTCAGAAGCACTCAAGCGATGCAGAAACACTTTGCGTACGCATTACTTTGCTCGGTTATCATCACTCTCGAGCCTTGGGGCATTAAAGTCTTTCACTGTTTGGTGCCACATCTTGTAGGACTACAAACAAACAAGGTGCTTTGTGGGTCTTATCATAAGCACCACCACGAGCTTCTGTGTGCACATGAGGGCATGGGGATAAAGAGAAATAAAAATAAATGTTCTCAAGCCAACTGCTTTTGTTCAATATATAGCAGTCTACTGCTTCACAAACAAAAACAGGGCATTCCGTGGCTCACTTGATTATTCCCACTTCCTGCTAGCGGAGACGCTCCCGACACAAAGGAATCAACACAAGAAACACGCATGTCAACAAATCAGCATCGGCCAAACCCAGACGCTGACAGCTCTATTTGACCCACGGAGCAACAGACTTTGTGTAGCAGCAGCCGTGCCGCAAAGTCTCAGCACCAGAGCAGCAGGTCAGAAGGTGAATGGAGTGAGGGTCCCCTGGGCTGGTAAACTTAGCACATCTAAAACACAAGCATCTCCTCATACTCAATGTTAGTTTCACATGCTCATTCCTCATTTGTATGTTTTAGCAGCCTTCCAGCAAATCTTTTGCTCTTCAGAGACATCAGCACCCTGACAGATTAACCTCACAAGTCAACTAAAGCCTGGGTTTTGCTCCTGCGTGGAGGCACCAGTGTATGTTCCAATGTTCTTCCAAACTGTCCTGCATAACTTTTTGTAACAAATATCTAACCTTGTGTTTGTGTGAGTGTATTTGATGGCTGCAGCCAACGCAATTTCCATCCTACAAACTCTCCCCTATTGTAAACAGCTGCCACCACCACAACCATTAATTATTCACTGGATCCTTGCCTTTGTGTTTACCTTTGTCGCTGGCTACCGGCTCAAGTGCTAGGGGAGATACGGATGTGCTCACAAAGTCGAGGACCACGCCCGTCTGCACGCTACCTGCGTTTGTGTTAACTGTGAACATCCTTTTTCCAAGGACTAGGTCTGCACAATCCTGCAAAAATTGTGAATCACGATTGTCTTGCTAAGAATTGAAATAGTGACAAACACAACATGTTCAGTGTCATGTAGGGATGATGTTTGATAAGAAATTATCGAGTTTGAGCTTATTATCGAATCCTCTTATCGAACCGATTCCTTATCGATTCTCTTATCGAGTCCAGATAGATTGTTGTATATGGAAAAAAACACAATATTTGGTTTAACAAATCACTTCACATTCTCTACTGCTCGCTACTATAGTATTACCATGTCTGACTTATTGTGCAGAAATGTGGGGAAATAACTACAAATGTGCGCTACATTCGTTAACCGTGTTACAAAAAAAATTAATTCGACTGATACATAATGTTGAGTCAAAAATATTAAAGTTTGATGATTTGGTAAAATTGCAAACAGCTAAAATGATGTGGAATTAAATGATGGAATGGATTAAGTAAAGAAGTTAAACATTGTACTGATATGATCCAGTTTAAGACGTTGTTCAAATGAATAGTGCTTACAAAGTACAAAGAAGAAGAATTATGAGAAATACTTTCAACCTTATTGAAAATAAAATATTCTTCATCTCAGTATATTAATAATGACTGAATTAATTAATTACATATTACAAAACTGTTGTATATATTAATTCACAGATATTTTATTATAAAAAGGTCAGTAAATGATGTACCGGTATATATTTGTATGAAGTGGGAAAGGGGTAGGATTAAATAAGCTTTACTTCTTCCTACTCCTGTAAAGTGAAATGATATGAAACTGTGATGTATTATGATGTGGTCGGATCATGTTTTGTTTAGTTATGTTCTGTTAGTTTTGGACTTCCTTCGTTGTTTTGTGCACTTCGGGGGTTTGTTTTAGTCACCATGGTTACTTATGATTTTCACCTGCCTTGTACGCGCACCTGTTCCTCATCAGAGACTCTATTTAAGCCTGCCTTTTCCGGTCACTCGTCATGGCTTCATTGTTTGCATTTGCAACAGTTACGTTGGCATTCTGGTTTTCGAGCTCATGATTCCTGTGCTAAAGTTACCTTAACTTCTAGTATTCCTGTGCTAAGTAAGTTTTTGCTTTAGCTTCTCATGCGAACGGCACGCTTTCCTTTTTGTTTCGTTCCTGTCTGTTGTAATGTGTATGATTTATGAGAAATAAATCATCTCCTACCTGCACGCTTTCGTCCGGAGCCGTCAGTTTTGCGTCCCGGGAGAATGAACCGCAGCACGCTGCACCCCACCGTGACAAATGACTGAGCTACGTGACGTAATTTCTTGTGATGTCACACGGGGCATTTATTGTCGGGACGGGAGTCGTTCCCAGGGATTCGAATAAAGAACCAACTCTTTTTCTTTACTATAGTGGTCTCGATAACGGGTACCGGTTCTCAAAAAGGGATTTGAGTCCGAGGACTCTGTTCTTTTCTTATCGAACATCCGGGAAAACCGGTTTCGAGCATCAGCCCTAGTGTCATGTGCTTTTGTTTACAAGAAAGTCAACTGTTATTAATTATTATTAGACTCCTCATTGTCTTGTTCTGCTTTGTGGGATGTCCGGGAAAGACAATTTTCATCTCTATTTGAAACAAGTCTTTTGATAACTGTCTTTCTAAAGACAAATTAACCGATCAAGTCAAAAAACATGGCTTACTCGATCACACCTCATCATTTTCATATACATAATAATACTAATAATAACAATAATGGTTAAGAACCACAGTCAAATAATTAACGCAAATTGCTTCTCCTACAAACAACCATGGAAGTGGGGTCAACTCACACCGGTCGGCAATGTGATCTGAGGGACAGTGACAAGGCGGAAGTTTCGGCCGTCGTGCTAAAAGACAGACCTTATCCTAAAATCTGTGTGTTTTTAATATTCCTTTTTTTTTATTGAATTGAGGTTGAATTTTTTAATTTTTTTATTGTTGTGCAGCCTTGTGCAAATTTCAATCCAATGCCAAAGCATGGTCCTCATGTCAGATCCCCAGTGGACTAAAGGATCAGTGGAGCTCAGTTCCTAGATCACTTCCTCAAGTGAGGTTCCTTCCCCACGCCTTCTGCTCATATTAATCCTTTTTAGGAATAAATTACACACCACTACCACCAGCAACAGCACTAGTGCCACATATTCTCACTCACACACATACATACACCAGATTGGGGCAGGGGGGTGCAGGATGTGGGACCAGCTGGTCATCAGCTCAGACAAAAGAACTTGCTGAATGTGCTCAGATCTTCACATGGTCTGGGTCTCTGACTACCGTTCTGTACAAGTGGCATAACATTTAACAACAGTATGTACTTTTGTATATTCCTCAACGTAAACATAAGATGTATCAACAAGTACCCACTAGGTCTCCTGTATCCCATTGCAACAATGATAGAGTTTGGAGTTATTGAACATACGAGTTCCTGGCTGTGTGTACTTGATGTGGCTGAAAGGCTCTATTGGGTAATAATACTGGGAGGAACATGCATAAAACCTGTTTAGCAAAGTCTATTGGGGACACACCCGCCAGGAATTTTCTTCCCCATCATAAAAACTTTGAACACGCGCTATATATGTTATAGTTTGTAGACGCGGGACATATCTTATATTTGCTTCCAAGCGGATTACAACCAACTCCAAAAGACTGTTTGTCAATTTAAAACAATTTGGAGCCAACAAGAAATGCAAAGCTATTATATTTGATATGACAAAGTGGGGGGCAACAGGATTGGTGGTGAATGGAGTCCTTTGTAACCTGTCATGGGACTGGAAAATGGCTGGGGAAAAAAAGATAAATCCCACTTCCTCACCAGGGGTCTGTGAGCGAGCAAGGCAGTGCTCATCATGAGGAATTATGTATTCAACTATTTCATTTGATCTCTGCATTGAACCCATCACAGTCAATAGCGGCTGAGTGTGAACTAAAAGTTAAAGTTAAAAGTACCAATGATTGTCACACACACACTAGGTGTGGCGAAATTATTCTCTGCATTTGACTCTGCATTTGACCCATCAAAATGGCGTTTGTAGTGGTGGCGACCAGCCATCATTACAAGGCATGACGTGATAATCTAGGATTGGTGGGCGGGTTCACCGCAATCGTCTGGAAACTTAAGAAACTCTCAGGAAGTCTAAATCTCCATCTGTTCTCTTTGCTGCAGCGCAAACACATGCTTCTTCACAGCATGACTGTTTCATTGCTCATTTATTATTAAAAACAGCCTTCGCTTGGTTCATGAGTTAGAAGTACCCACATAGCCGCATATCGATTATATCACAATGGATTTAACCGCCGTAAAAGTAGACACGGACAGGTGTCTAAAGAGGCGCTGGTGTAGTGTCTCAAACAGACAAATCACATAAACAAAGCAGATGAATTCAGACCCCAGACACGTTTGCGGGATCATTATGGAAATGTCGTACAGTGGGAGGACAGAAAACCTGACCATGCAAATTCAGCTTTAAAAGGATGCACCTGTCTATGACTTGGAACCATCAGGAGTAATGTAGGGGTGTGGCACCAGTATGAAATCAAACTTGAATGGTGCCTAATGGAGAGCAGACCTCCCCCGGGGCCAATAGATTTCACTTATAGCAAAGAATGGCGGCCAACAGGGACAAACGACTAACTGATCGAAACACAGAAACAATCCAAAACAAAAAAACGCATGAGAGTAAAGCTTGTTTAATACAAACAGTGGGATTTCTAACAATTAGGAAGGTTTGTGTCATGTTTGTCCTACAGAAACCATTTTAAAACAAAAAACATATTTCCCCCCCATTTTTTTCCATTTTTGAAAAAGCTCCAGGGAGAGCCGCGTTGCCGACCCCCTGGTGCTCTATAAATAAAGTTTGATTTAATTTGTTTGATTAGGTAATAATTGAGAAGGTTAAGCAAAAACAAGTGCAGTTCCTCTTTAAGTTAACATGCTTTCAAGAAAAAAAAAAGAACACACAAGGATGATTCAGTTATTACTTTAACACTGGTTCGATTCGATTCTTGGGGGTAACGATTCAATTCAGAATCAATACTCGATTAAGAATCAAGTCTCATAAATAACATTGGGTGCCAGTTCTATGATTAACAACATACCTTCATAAAAAAATACAGCTCTGATATATTTCTATAATATCTCAAACAAAACTGGTTTTGTTTAATAAAATTCTACCCAAATATTCAATAAAGTCAAATACAAATAAGGCAACAAGTGAAGTGAAGTGAATTATATTTATATAGCGCTTTTCTCTAGTGACTCCAGTGTTTCCCATAAATTGCCAAGACACCTGTGGCGGTGGGGGCGTGGCTATGGTAGTGGCTATGGGCGTGGTCACCATGACATCATCGAGTAATTTGCATAATGTATTACAATGATATTATTTTCTCTAAAAAGGCTCAAAAAATGTATACTTACTAATTAATAATAACAGTTTTGTTTTAAACGTCCATCCATCCATTTTACAATATAATTACAACACTTTATGTACATATTTATATACAGATTTGAACAATAAGTTATTCACTGGAATATATTTATTAATTGTGGTTCTTACAAAAAATATATCTTATAAAATATAAAAGCTAAAATGTCTCTTAAAGCTCTGCCCCTTTAATTAGTGCATACTAAATAATTCAACTTTAGCCTACTACTACAACCATATTATTAACCAGCAACATAAAGTGAAACAGAGGCAGAGGTGTCCTGCCACAGTCAGTAAAAAATAAACAGAAAACAGTAGTGGTCAAATACAAATAAGGCAACAAGAGAAGTATCCTACACTTCTCTTTTGTAAAGTAAATCTGAACAGCCTATATGGGCATCTACATCAACCATATGATTTGCCTGAGAAGCTGGACAGGACAAAAAAATTAAAATTAAAAATAAATAAAAAAAAATTTTAAAACATCTATTCGTGGCGGACGTAATTCTTTCGTGGCGGGCCGCCACAAATAAATGAATGTGTAGGAAACACTGGACTCAAAGTGCTTTACATAGTGAAACCCAATATCTAAGTTACATTTAAACCAATGTGGGTGGCATTGGGAACAGGTGGGTAAAGGGGCGGCATGGCGTAGTGGGTAGAGCGCCCGTGTCAGAAACCTGAGGGTTGCAGGTTCGCTCCCCGCCTCTTACCATGCCGTTGTGTCCTTGGGCAGGACACTTCACCCTTGCCCCCGGTGCCGCTCACGCCGGTGAATGAATGTTGAATGAATGATAGGTGGTGGTCGGAGGGGCCGTAGGCGCAAATTGGCAGCCACGCTTCCGTCAGTCTACCCCAGGGCAGCTGTGGCTACGAAAGTAGCTTACCACCACCAGGTGTGTATGAATGATGGGTTTTTAACATGTAAAGCGACTTTGGGTACTTAGAAAAGCGCTATATAAATCCCAGGTATTATTATTATTATTATTATTAAAGTGTCTTGCCCAAGGACACAACGGCAGTGACTAGGATGGCAGAAGCTGGGATCGAGCCTGGAATCCTCAAGTTGCTGGTACGGCCACTCTACCAACCGAGCTATACCGCCCAAAGAGAAGTAACCCAGACTTCTCTTTTCTAAAGTAAATCTGTACAGCATATATGAGCTCCTACATTAACAATATGATTTTCCTGAGTGGCTGGACAGGACATAACAAAAAAAAGTTAAATCAATTTTAGATTTTTATTTAATCGATTAATAATAGTAAAAAATAAGGATTGCGATTCTTTTAAAAAAAAAAGTTTTTTGACACCCCTACTATTTGAAGCTATGAAGTTATAATTAACTTACCAATGAATATGCACCTCGGGATAGGTTGATTGACAACACTAAATTGGCCCTAGTGTGTGAGTGTGAATGTTGTCTGTCTATCTGTGTTGGTCCTGCGATGAGGTGGCGACTTGTCCAGGGTGTACCCTGCCTTCCGCCTGATTGTAGCTGAGATAGGCTCCAGCGACCCCCCGCGACCCCAAAAGGGACAAGCGGTAGAAAATGGATGGATGAATATGTTTATGCTGCTACAATTCCTGGCATTGGGAGTCACGTCCACAACAACTGACAACTGGCTAGCATTAGCACCAGCACAATGCTTTTGGACAACTTAAAGTTTTCATCAAATTTCACAATTGACACGTAGAAGAAGTCATTTTGGAACTGCTCGGCTCTGTATTTTGGAGTAAGAGACTAGTTTTGATGCAGCCGCTTCGAGTGCCCCGAAGGCAGGCAAGGACATACTTGCCAACCCTCCCGATATTCCCGGGAGACTCCCGAATTTCAGTGCCCCCCCGAAAATCTCCCGGGGCAACTATTCTCCCGAATTTCTCCCGATATCCACCCAGACAACAATATTGGGGGCGTGCCTTAAAGGCACTGCCTTCAGCATCCTCTCTCACCTGAAAAGAAGACTGTTATATATGTCTCCGTTATCCATAGGTTTATCTATAACCCATAAAGTAGCAGGCAGGGAGCTATTTCTCAGTGTGTGTTTATTCCAGCCGGCACGTTAATACACTAACACACAACATCCAGATTCCCATCATGCATTGCTTCAAAACTACGGCAAGTATTAATGTCCAAAAACATAACAGAGACGAAGCAGAAGAACGAAGAAGAGACATGGTGACGACGAGTAAGAAGAAGAAGTACGCTTGCAAGTTCCAAAATGATTGGAAAAAATAATTTCAGATCATCCAGGACAGCTCGAAGGGGAAGGGGTATGCTGCCTGCAAATTTTGTAGATAAGTCTTCTCCATTGAACATGGTGGCCGAACAGATAAACTCATTCATGAACGGATTATTTTATATATATATATATATATATATATATATATATATATATATATATATATATATATATATATATATATATATATATACTGTATATATACTGTATATATACATATATATATAAGAAATACTTGAAAATATATACCCCCTCAACCGCGCCCCCCTTCTACCGAATTCGGAGGTCTCAACGTTGGCACGTATGGGCAAGGAGCTGGCCTGCAATAGGTGCAGGCTGGCTAGCTCGCTCGATTGCGGCGAGTGAAAAGTGTAGTTTTGGAGTGGACAGATGTGCGCTGGTTAAGGTGCACGGGTCCTTGCCAATCAGTCGACATAAGTGGTTGCAGGTTTAAACCCAGAGTGTGCAGGGCTGGACAGTGCCTGATGACCACGGTTAGACGAGGGAACCTAGGTCTTAGGGATGTCTTTATACGGTCAATAGCTACACAAATCGGCACCCCTATAATATTGTAAAATAGTACGACCAAGTGTTTAACAAGGACATACAGATTTTTTATTATTATTCTTTCACAGATATCTTTATAAAGATGGGCATTTGTCAGGTGTGGTTGCCATGGTAGCCTGGCTAAAATCGGTTTTGTTTCATCAACTTACAGCATCTTTCTGATGCAGTTGTTTGTGTTTTGCATTTGCATTTTGCATTTGTTCATGATTCTGCAGCGTTTGTGATTGATCTTTTAAAATCCTTGATTATATGATTATTAAAAAAACTAACAGCTTCATCGGGAAGATTGAGATGTGGCATCAAGTTTATGCTTGCTCTAGTGTGATGTTAATTGCAGAGTGCAATATAATTTTCTATTATGGATCCATTTGAAAATATGGGACAGATGCAGCAAACAAGTGTTTTGTTAGAGACCTCTGTAGACGGAAAACCCAATCACTGGCCCCGACATTCTTGCTTAGTGAAGTTTAATCATGCCATTTTTCACAATGTAATATGAATAAAGTGATTATTTTAAAAAGGGTTAATGATGCTGATGAGAGTACAAGACCACAAGTGTCAACCTGAACTGAGAGGGAAGCTCCAGAGCAGATCACTGTCATCTGGGCTTATCCAACTCAAAAAAAAAAAAGTACAATGATGCATGCACTCAAGAATATTTGGAAGTTTAGAGCAGTGTTTTTCAACCTTTTCTGAGCCAAGGCACATTTTTTCATTGAAAAAATCCCGAGGCACACCACCAGCAGAAAACATTTTAAAAAATTAACTCAGCCGATATTGACAGTAAAAAGTTGTTCTCAGAATTGTTGGATATGAATTCAAACCATAACCAACCATGCATCACTATAGCTTTTGTCTCAATGTAGGTGTACTGTCACGACCTGTCAAATCACGCCGTGACTTATTTTGAGTTTTTTGGTGTTTTCCTGTGTGTGGTGTTTTAGTTCTTGTCTTGCGCTCCTATTTTGGTGTCGATTGTCATGGCATGTACGGATGTACTTTGTGGACGCCGTCTGCTCCACACGCTGTAAGTCTTTGCTGTCGTCCAGCATTCTGTTTTTGTTTACTTAGCAGCCAGTTCAGTTTTAGCTTCGTTTTGCACATCCACCCCTAAGCTTCAATGCCTTTTCTTAGTGGCACTCGCCTTTTTTTATTTTTGGTTTAAGCGTTAGATACCTTTTGACTTGCAAACCGTTGTCGTCGTTTCCGACATTTACAAAGCAATTAGCTACCTGCTGCCACCTACTGATATGGAAGAAAATAAAATGAACAGCATATGGCACTCCAACCTGCCCAATTCACTCAAGCTAGACCTCTTCATGTCTACCATCGAACCCATCCTCATCTACGGCTCCGAGGCCTGGACCCTCAATGCGCGCCTTCACAAACGCCTTGACGGTTGCTATACCAACCTGCTTCGAAGGGTTCAAAGCTTGTCGTGGCAGTCCCATCCCACCTTGGACCAAATATACGGCAACCGACATCGAGCAAGCACCCGTCTGAGCCAACGTCGCGCACACTTTGCTGGTCACCGCTTCTGTGCCAAGAGGGAGCTGATATCACAGCTCCTCCTTTGGAAACAATCTACCAGGGGTTGCCTCACCTACCCCGAAGTAATCGCACGGGACACTGGGATCCTTGTTTCAGAGCTGGGCTCTGCCATGGGTGACCCCAACTGCTGGCAGAGGGTTGTGCAAGGTCTCTCGGCTACGGCGGCACATTGATGATGATGATATGGAAGAGGATTACACGATTACTCTGCCGAGCTCTAGACAGCACAGACGCTCAACAACGGCACATTTGCGGATTATAATTACTGGTTTGCAAAAAATATTTTTAGCCCAATTAGGTGAAATTACATAATCTCCCACGGCACACCAAACAATATACCACGGTACACTAGTGTGCCGCGGCACAGTGGTTGAAAAACACTTGTTTAGAGGAACACACATACCTTAGGAAGCTCCTTGAGTTGGTTGGCGTCCAGCAGAAGCTCTTCCAAGCTGCGGCTGTAGCGGAACACCTCATCTGGGACCGCCTGCAGGTTGCAATGCCGCTTCTCCACCGACTCGACGTGGCGGTTGCAGCGCCACAGCGGGATACACTTCAGCATGTCCGGCCGCCGCGGGAGGGTTGGTAGCCGGTGTCACTGGAATCTCCGCATCGGAGGTGGCTGGGATGTTCGGGTGGCGGGGGGGTCGTCGGAAAAGAGTTTTAGGTTCAACTGTGCGTCCACAACAATCCAGAACAGGAGGCCGAAATCCAATTAGGGACAAAAAATAATCCCCCCCAGAGCGGTTGGTGATATTGCCAGTGTCAGTATGACGCCGAGCGAGGATTGCCGTTCTTACCTCCGAGGTTTACATGAACACATTATAAAGATTCATCTCACTTGGCTGGACTGTTCGCCTCACTTTGTGCAATTAGCGTGTTTTGTCGGTAAAGCCACCATCCTTGTGTCACAGCAAGGCTAGCGAGAGAGCGTGCGGCAGACGCCGAGCTAGGCAGGAACATCGGTCGGGGAAAGCCAGAAAAAACATATGTCAGGCGATGTAGACGGACCGAGACGGTGACGGCGACCGTGTGAAACGGAGCGAGTCGGCCGAGGTTCAACAGGGTGTCATGGATGCGCTTACTCGTCCTCACCGGCTGTGTTGTTAGCGAGCTAGTTGCTGTTAGCATACATCGGCTAGCTGCCTGGCTGAGCGTCTTTGTGCCGTTAGCTTGCACAAGTGTCGAAAAAGAAGTGGAAAACGGCTTCCGGTTGCGTGTAAACACAAAGTAGTGGCAAGTGTCATTGGTAAAGTCCTATAGCAGAGACGCAGCTTTGGAAAAATGCCCACAGCGAAGACAGGAGCTTCTCATCAGGCGCGCTTCCCTCCCCGTTCAGGCAGGCCGGTTAGGCGATAGGCGTGTGGGGGCTGGGCTACGTTTGCGGCCATAGAACCGCTGCCTTCAGTCCCCCCCACGTTGACTCTATACTCCAAGCCTTTCTTTGGCGCCATCTAGCGAGCAAAACCATACTTCGCGATACAGCAGAAATCTAAAATAGGGCATTTGTTTGATTTCTCATATAAAACAGCGACTCCTTTCAGGCCTTGTTTGCAGATTTTCAAAACATTTCCCCTAGATTTTTGGGGAAAAAATTCACATTTTGTGAACAAATAACATTTAATTGTAGAAAAAAGTGTTTACATTGTGCAGCAACTGTGACAAAGAGTAACCTATCTTCCAGCAGACTGGATTATAAAATGTACAACATGTATCAAGGAAAAGTTTTTACAGGTCAATAATTTTAGATGCAACCAAAGAGTTATTGACTCATCAATAAAGAGCTATGTAAAAAATACTAATTACAAAGATACCGTTGCCGTGACTGGCTGAAAGTAGTTGGATGGGCAGTAGGAATAAAAGGTGATCATTTTACACACAGCTATTGAAGAGTTGTGCACTTTGGTACACACGACTTTGCGAGATGTTGCGAAGGCTTCAATAACTTTAAGTCTGACGCCATGAAATACGCTAAGATCTTGGCATTGTCGAAATCCTCTTCTCCTTGATTCTCTTGGTTGATGACGAGTCTGTTGACGGTGCCGAACTTGCCAAACTCTTGTCGCTTGTTAACCTCAAGGTCACCGTCAATGTCTTCTGGTCCAACCTTATTTCAAATAAGTGTCACTGTGGACAGGAAATTAATGCAGTTTATTAAACCAGCAGTTACATCTAAAATCCCATTTTCTCACAAATGTTACCTTTGTTTGTCGAAGCAGTTACAGCATGCCCATGTATCTGCACTGCAATCCGAAATTTGTTTTTGATCGCTCAACATCACCTCTCCGGTACCATACTGGATCATCTCCTCTTTCACCTCTTTCTTTACTTGGAGGTTAGTGACCCCGGCTTGACTGGACAGGACTGGAGACGACACAAGTACGGGGTCTACCAGGCCTGACTGGGGAGGCACTGGTATCGGGGACAGCAGCGGAATCACACCTTAAAAGGGAGTTAAGGTTTGAGAGGGTGACCATCAAAATACATTAAAATTAAACTAGAATCACATACTAATTATTGTCTTTGAATCACCTAATTTATCTGTCTACTCTACTCTGCACAGGCAGCTGTGCAATGTTTACCGTGACTTGCAGAATCATGTTCATCACCGAAATAGACATACCCTTTGATCTATGATGTACTTTCCCTGTTTGGGTGCTCTTGCTACTGGTCATTGCCGTTGGTGCTGTCCCAATTGGTACCCAGTCCGTCTGGCATCCTTTTTCTCTTGTATTTCCCTGGAAATGGAGAAACAGCTACATGTAATATGGATACCTCATTTACATAAATTATGAATACTTTTGTATTGGGCTTGAACTGTAATCCATTTGAACATTGATTAGGAAAACAAATCGAACCTGATCTTGATCGCCCTCCTCATCAGGCAAATCTAGTGCCATTGCCATTGGTTTATCCACCGCATCCGCCACTGATGCCGTAGTCGTACTGGCCATGATCTGATCTATTGTCTGTAAATGTACAAATGTACAATACTTTATATTATTGTGTATTGTAATCTATTGACAGTATTGACAGTAATGTCAGTAAATGTACGATACTTTATACTGCAGAAGAACTTGACTAGAACTTGAAGCAATAATTATATGTAGACTATTCACCCTTGCCCCCGGTGCCACTCACACCGGTGAATGAATGTTGAATGAATGATAGGTGGTGGTCGGAGGGGCCGTAGGCGCAAATTGGCAGCCACGCTTCCGTCAGTCTACCCCAGGGCAGCTGTGGCTACGAAAGTAGCTTACCACCACCAGGTGTGAATGAATGATGGGTTTTTAACATGTAAAGCGACTTTGGGTACTTAGAAAAGCGCTATATAAATCCCAGGTATTATTATTATTATTATTTTATTGTTAATTTATTTAATTGTTCATGGAGTAGTCCAGTGGTTCTCAAATGGGGGTACACGTACCCCTGGGGGTACTTGAAGGTATGCCAAGGGGTACGTGAGATTTTTTTTTAAATATTCTAAAAATAGCAACAATTCAAAAATCCTTTATAAATATATTTATTGAATAAAACTTCAACAAAATAAATGTTTAGAATTAAGTTCATGAATCCAGATGGATCTCTATTACAATCCCCAAAGGGTGCACTTTAAGTTGATGATTACTTCTATGTGTAGAAATCTTTATTTATAATCGAATCACTTGTTTATTTTTAAACAAGTTTTTAGTTATTTTTATATCTTTTTTTCCAAATAGTTCAAGAAAGACCACTACAAATGAGCAATATTTTGCACTGTTATACAATTTAATAAATCAGAAACCGATGACATAGTGCTGTATTTTACTTTTTTTTCTCTTTTTTTCAACCAAAAATGCTTTGCTCTGATTAGGGGGTACTTGAATTAAAAAAATGTTCACAGGGGGACATCACTGAAAAAAGGTTGAGAACCACCGGAGTAGTCTATGACTGTGTGTGTGAGTTTTGATTGATTGATTGAGACTTTTATTAGTAGCTTGCACAGTGAAGTACATATTCCGTACAATTGACCACTAAATGGTAACACCCCAATAAGTTTTTCAACTTGTTTAAGACGGGGTCCACTTAAATTGATTCATGATACAGATATATACTATCAGATATATACTATCATCATAATACAGTCATCACACAAGATAATCACATTGAATTATTTACATTATTTACAATCCGGGGTGTGTGTGGGGGGGGGGGGGGGGGTAGGTTTGGTTGTTATCATCAGTCATCAACAATTGAGAACAGAGAAATGGATATTGGAACAGTGTAGTCTGACTATGGAAACTGGAAATCAAGATTCTTACCCTCTTCCTTTCCCTTTTGGCAAATGCAGACCCATATGTGCACAGTCTGTCCACTTGTGGAGGGTGTGGGGTGCTCTGAACTTGTCAAACTTGCACTTAAGCCTGACCGTGGTCTATTGAAAATAGTTGGCTTCGCACCTTTCTTCAGCACGAGTCGACGAGTGGTGATTCCCATTTCTGCCATTCGCAAGGGACCTTCTTCGAAACATGATCTTTCGAAATGTTCGCTGCATAATACATTGTACTTTTTATGTGTCGTCCAATCCAACCGTGTTCGCTTGACTTCTTTGTTCCATAGTAAAGCTTGGCCGCCATCTTTTGGGAATAAAAACAATGAAACACTGGTTGTGTTTAAGTTTGTGTTGCTACATCCAGCAGCAACACACCGCTTCCCAACAACTCTCTTTCTTGCAGTCTCCATTGTTAATTGAACAAATTGCCAAAAGATTCACCAACACAGATGTCCTGAATACTGTGGAAATTAGCGATTAAAACAGAGCTGTTTGTATTGGGACGGACCTCTTCCAAGATGTCGCGTTCAACTGATTCCGTCACGCGCATATGTCATCATACCGAGACGTTTTCAACCGGAAGTGTGGCGGGAAATTTAAAATTGCACTTGATAAGTTAACCCGGCCGTATTGGCATGTGTTGCAATGTTAAGATTTCATCATTGATGTATAAACTATCAGACTGCGTGGTCGGTATAGTAGTGGGTTTCAGTAGGCCTTTAGTTACCCATTATTTCTATGGGCCACAGCTCCATATACCGGCAATACTAAAAATATGCATGTAGATTAATAAGATCCACAACAAGACAATGATAATATTAATTATTGCACGTTTGCAGATTGCAGGTGTCAATAATATGAATTGATTTACAAATATTATGAATATTTCTATTTCCAGGTGTACATGTCACAACTGTGTGAACATGGAGACAGTGGCTGAGTGTGCCTGCTGTCACGAACTTGAGGCAGTGGCCAGAACGATGGAGCAGGAAGGGGTGGAGACGTGCATCATAGACCACCCTGGCTTTCCATCTGTGTGTCTGGATGAATGGGTGCTGCAGACAGCGTATTACGCCTACAAACAGCAATATGGCGTGCTGCAGCAACAGCAAAATGAGTGAGGCACTAATAAGTTTAAATAATTCTTTATTCTATCAACCTTTGGAAGATAAGTCAGAATGAGCACTTTCTTATCTTATTCTTATTCTGTGAAATGTACTGTGCTACAGTGTACATGACATTATATATCATAGAAGTATTACATACATGGACCGTAGATGTCAACAATATTTACAATTTACTGCAACAGTAAATGACAAATGAATAGAATGCATGACAATGTATTTTGCATCTCAGAGAACAGTGAGTCACTGTGTATCCATGTCCAGATAATAACAGGTGCCATCATTTGCTACAAACTATTTTGTACTTGCAGGCGGAGACGACACACAGCTTATCGACAGTTGTCCGTTTCTGCTGGGGATATCTGGGAAATGAGATAAGTGGTACTACCAGTTTGTGTAGTACATACGATTAGGACAACATTTCCATGGATGGACTACACGGGGTTCCAAGACGTGCAGTGACTGCAACAGAATCTACATGGCCACTGTAGTTAATCAATAAAATCAATCAATCAATGTTTATTTATATAGCCCTAATACCAATTTATCTCCCTTAGCACCTCACCATGGGGAAGGACTTATTCATATGCCTTCACCAGCACCTGCATTAAACATGCAGAGAGTTACACAAGGTATACGTGCGTACCACCAGACCACTTTACAACCACATCCATGAATCGATGCTTGTATAGTCGCACACAGCTTGTATGTTCAGGGAATGTTTTCCCGTTCTGTTGATGTAGTCCAGGGAGTTGCTGGATGGCGGCTTGATTTCAGCGGGGGTCCCGTCGACCGCTCCCAAACACTGAGGTATGCCGTGAACACTACGAAAACCCGCAACAAGGTCCTCCGCCTCGGGGTCCGTGAAAGGCAGCTTGATTGTGTAGCGTCCCGGAAAAGTTAGTGTTGCAAAGGATTCTGGGTATTTGTTCTGTTGTGTTTATGTTGTGTTGCGGTGCGGATGTTCTCCCGAAATGTGTTTGTCTACTTGTTTGGTGTGGGTTCACAGTGTGGTGCATGTTTGTGACTGTGTTAATGTTGTTTTATACGACCACCCTGAGTGTGGCATGTGTGGCTGTTGACTAAGTATGCTGTGCTTTCACTTGACTGCCTGTGTATAAAATCGACGTGATCATTACAAGTTGAAATGATCGTCCATTGAGTCAGCACTTCTTGACTTCAACGCTACATACTTCGAACCGAGGTGGAGAGCGATAACTGTGCAGGTCTGCCTCACGACGACGGAGACAGACTGTCGCGGTGTTATCCTGAAATCTGTTATCCATCGGAATTTGTGTCTCCAGGGGGCGATATTTCCATGGCGTTTGTTTGATGGCTAAACGGCAAGCCCAAAGAGGAGGAGAAGAAGAACGCTTGCGTAAATGGCGTAAACTATCCTTAATGCTGAAACGTCAGTTGTCAGAATTTCAGCATTAATAAATTACACATAACAGCTGATACAATGAACTCATACTATAATGAAAGTAAGTCATTGATTTCCAGAATATGTGTAATTTATTAATGCTGAAATTCTGACGACGTTTCAGCATTAAGGATAGTTTACGCCATTTACGTAAGCGTTCTTCTTCTCCTCCTCATTGGGCTTGCCGTTTAACCATCAAACAAACGCCATGGGAACATCGCCCCCTGGAGTTACTAATTCCGATGGGTAACATATTTCGGTACAACAGCTGTTGTCCATAGGAGTTTGCCGCCTTCTGCAACCTTCCTCCGTCGCTCAAGTAGTGCAGCGTACAAGCGACCTTATTTAACGGGCTGATGGCTTCTCTCATGTTGGTTGATTGGCCCTCGATGTGAGGACGAAGGTCTTCACTCAGGGCCAAAAGTGAAGCTCTCGACATTCGAAAATTCGCCCTCCATTCACCGTCTGCGACAAGGCCGTCAGCAAGGTTGTCCCACCAGCGACTAGTTCTCCCAGGTCTCACCCAGAATCTTCTTCTGGTGGGCCTTCTAGTTAGCGGTAGGTTTAAAATAATTCCACGCGTGTAATTATATGTGTTTCCGCTGCACACTTAATTGATAGAGGGCGACGAGGTTTTGTTGCAGAGGCGCTAATAGCAACTGCAGCACGTACACAGCTCTGTTGACCACCATTGTTGTTCTTGTGACCGGTTGTTGCGTGCGGTCACGTGATAGGAATGATCCAATGACGTCATCCTTAGAAAACTTTTTGGAACAATTTATACTGAAAAACTTAATTTGAATTCAAACTAAAAACAATTGATCAACTCAGCAACAAAATACATAAACACTTTAACCTACAAAACTCAAACTGAGAAAAATAAAATTGATAAGCAGCAGAAATACATAAAACACTTTAACCTACAAATTGTAGATAAATAAAATAAAAAAATTAGGTCACATTTAATGGCTACAATGATCATTTTGTAGTACACAGCTTTTCGAAGCATGATACTAATAAAGCATGTTCCCCAGGATCACACACCCACCCACAGGGAGGTCCGCCCTACTATTTGAGAACTGTGAGAAGCATTTTCCATCCATTTTCTACCGTGTGTCCCTCTCGGGGGGCTGGAACCTATGTGATAGCCTGTTTTTTTTTCAATTTTCAAAACATTTTGTTTCCCAGTTTAGGGGGGTAAATGTCACCTCAAATGTTGTGGACAAATAACCTTTAATTGTAGAAAGAACAATGTTAACATTATGAGCAATGCATGACAAAAAAGTAAATGAAGAAAACTGTTTTAACCAGACCCCGTTACAAAAATGTGGTACTTGCAACGAGGAGGATTCTTACAGGTCACAAAGCAAATATTGAAAAAACCAATAATTACAAAGATGCCATCAGGATCTGCAGTATGTGGCTGATAGTAGTTAGATGGGCAACAGGAATGAAGATGGGCACTGTGCTGGTGAACCATTTCACACACACTTCATGCAGAGTAATCACTGCCGTTGAACCGGTCTTGGTCATACACCTCAGCCACCACTTTGCGACCGCCAAACCAGCGGTCGTTAAGGGCTTGAATAGCTTCGTTCATTTCTGATGCCATGGAAAACTCTACAAATATCTTGACAATGATGTCGGCATCCTCTTCTTCTCCTTGCTTTTCCTGATAGATGATGACTTTGTTGACGGAGCCAAACTTGCCACACTCTTCTGTCACCTCACCTTCCAAGTCATCGTCAATATCTTCTGGTCCAACCATATTTCGAAGAACCATCACTGTGGACTGGAAAGGTCAAAAGAAAGACATTAATGTAGTTTATTAAAACAGACTAAAATGTCCTCAAATTTACCTCTGATTTTCTAAGCAGCTTCTGCATGACCATATGTCTGGCACTGCTGCCCGAGATGCTCATGTGTTCTTGATCACTCAACATCTCCTGTCCTGTAGCATCCTGTAACGTCTCCTCTTTCTCCTCCTTCTTTACTTGCAAGATGGCAGCCCCGACTTGACTAGACAGAACTGGAGGCGATGCAAGCACGGGGTTCACCAAGCCCACATGGGGAAGTACTGGTATTGGGGGACGCACCGGAGTCACACCTTAAAAAAAAGACAAAATTAAGTGTGAGGGTGATCATGAAAATACAGTAGATCCCACAACAGACTGGTCCGTTCAATTTATAATGGTTCATTTTAAACCTGTCAGTAGTTATAATACTCTAGGGCAGGAGTACCCATTACGTCGATCGCGAGCTACCGGTCATTCGCGGAGGGTGTGTCAGTCGATCGCCAGCCAGGCATTAAAAAAATAGTCCTAAAAATGAGCGATCATAAATCTTCACTATGACGTCACTTTTGTCACTTGATTGACATTCACGGCACCCGAGGGTCTTCTGAGATGACGCTGGCTGCTGCCAGCTCATTAAGAAAAAATTACAGACAGGAAGGCGAGAAACACTTTTTATTTCAACAGACTCTGGCGCCGTACCTGTCGTCAAAACTCCAAAGACCGACTGCCCAGTTGCACAATAAAAGCGCTGCTTCATCCTGCCTGCGCTAACAAAATAAGATTCTCAGAAAGCTGGCGTGCACAAGCTAGCAAGCTACGGAGTTTGCCGCCAATGTATTTCTTGTAAAGTGTATACAAAGGAGTACGGAAGCTGGACAAAAAAGATGCCAAAAACCAACCACTTTCATGTGGTATTGGACAGAAAGGAGGACTTTTTTTCTCCTCCATTTGAAAATGCGGACGTTATCAGCACCACTGTCTGATTCCTATCAATGCAAGTCATCACAATCAGGTAATACACTAACTTATATTCTTGTCTTCATGAAAGAAAGGAATCTATATGTGTTAAACAGGCTTGTATTATCATTAAACACCTTTAACTTGTTAACAATATTAACTATATGTGTTAAACATGCTTGTATTATCTTTAAACACCTTTAACTTGTTAACAATATTAACTATATGTGTTAAACATGCTTGTATTATCTTTAAACACCTTTAACTTGTTAACAATATTAACTATATGTGTTAAACATGCATGTATTATCATTAAACACCTTTAACTTGTTAACAATATTAACTATATGTATTAAACATGCTTGTATTATCATTAAACACCTTAAATTTATTAACAATATTAACTATATGTGTTAAACATGCTTGCATTATCATTAAACACCTTTAACTTGTTAACAAAAACATATCTTTCATAAATAAGTAAATATAAATTATATATATGAATGAGGTAGATCCCCACGACTTGATCAATTGAAAAGTAGCTTGCCTGCAGAAGAAGTGTGGGCACCCCTGCTCTATGGCATTAAATCAGTCGCAACTAGACGGTTCAGATTACCTAATAAATTGTTTTGCCTCTCATCCGAGCAGGCTTCAACAGTTCAAACTCAGATTCAAATTAGAGAAAATAACACAATATCCAAAGTATTAATGCTATTAAAGGTGGGAACATGCCCAAAGGAATATGTTTTGCTCTATTGTGTTAAAAAACAACAGTTGTTAAAGCTGGGGTACCAAAGTTATATTCTTTAACAAAAAAACAACAACATTTGCACCATACAGTATATCGTAACAGTAATCATTTCTGAAGAAAATGTGCGTCTGCTGGCTGTCCATGCAATATAATTCAGTATTTTAGCATAAATAACCCCAGAGGACAAAATCATTTGCTAAACCCCTCCAGATCCAATCACAGGATTTAGAGAAAGGAGGGGTGGGCAGACCCCACAAAGGCTGATGCGATATATAGTGAAGCACGTGCACGGTGCAAACTTGTTTAGTAAAGCATGGCTGCCAAACGGCCACATGGAAAAATCGCAATACCTGCGCTTGCCTTTACAGCATACATTGCTAAAGAAAAAACCCCAAAAGACGAAATCAGAGGAAGAAAAGAAAATTGCGTACATCTGAAAAAACAACGAAGAGCCAAAACTTGAATAAATATCGGTCTGGCGTAGTCAAAATGAACGGCATTGTGGGCCAGTCTTGGACTAACTTTGGACGGCTAAGTGGCTGCTTTCCTTCTTGACAGGGACTAATGTTCCATTTTCCTATATTTTGTGTAACATTTTGTATGCCGACATGTGTTATCGATAGTCTGCAACAAAATAAGAAGTAGGGGATCCTTTGATGCAACTTTAGACTGTCAACAACCTACGCGTGTGCATGTACAGCTCTCGTGTCCGATTTTGTGCATTTCCAAAGAGGAGGAGACTGGGAAGGACTATCAGTGAGGTGCGCAGAGTGGGGGGCTGGATTTATTTTTTGAATTCTTCCTGGCAACACGGCATTCAAGTACCCCGGCTTTAGGATGCAATGGAGTGAGACCACCAAGTCGTGAGGATAGAGTCAACCCTCGTTAGCATTTCATTCAGTTGTATTAATAGACAGGGGTGCTTTTTAATAGAAAAGTCTGTGTGTCCAGTTTTATCGTTAGACTTAATTACTGAATATTTTAGGAATGAATGGATGTTAAAACATGGTTTCACATTTAGTATTAAATCATGTTGTGCCTCCCAACAAGCAGATTTGCAAGCAACAACCTGAAACAGCTTTGTGTATTTTGCATTGTACTTGGCCGATTGTACCCACCTGTGATAACCCCGGGCGCCTGCGCAGCCATAACAGCCTGCGGTATTCCCATTTGCTGACTAAGAAGCTGGGGCGCCGCTAACGCCCCCAGGACTGATGCACCAGCTACAGCCTCCTTAAGAGAGGGGGTGCCGAAGACATTAGGTAAGGGAAACACACAGAACACAACACAAAGGCAACACAGTCAACCATCAAGCAGTTATAAGACAATATGAGCTCAACCGCTCTTCAGAACCACTGAGGTGACTAACATGTAACAGCAGTTAATCAATATTCACATGGAAAATAATGTAATTTGTGCTTACTAAGAGAAGACTCTTAGCATACACACCCAATCGGTGAATGGGAGGAGCTTCGCTTCCATATGCTACAAAATGGGGGGCAATAAAAATTCAAGTTTTTAAGATTACGTGAAGATTCTACTGTTTTGAATATATTAATGTGGAAATTACAACAAAATTAAATGACACTGTCACACCTGTGAGTGTCTAGTAAACTGGTCTTCTCCCAGTCACCTGAATAAAATTTGAATGGCCATCAGTTCTGTTTTTATTATATTTACCTGGAAGGCCATTAAATCCCTTTGGAAGGGATTCATACTTGCCTGGGCCGTTATCTTGGCAGTGGCTGCCGCGGCGGCCACAGCCGCTGCAGGAGGCAGACCACCAGGGGTTGTGGGAGTTAGGAGGGGCATAGGAGGGGTCACTGCTTTGCCCACCCGTAGGTATTGACCCCCCAGGTCAAAGAGGTTCATAGAAGACACAGCATCAACGGCCGACTGTGGCTTTTCATACTCTGCAAGTTAATAAAATTATCGTTAAGAGCAACGTGACCGATGAAACAAGCGTGAGCGAAAGGCCGCCCCCCCGCCAGCTCACCAATGAAGCCAAAGCCCCTGTGTCGTCCTGAAGTGGGGTCCCTGGCTAATGTACAAGATTTGATCCTCCCAAAAGCCTCAAAAACACTTTTGATGTCATCATCTGACAGGTCAGGATGCACCGAGGCCACGTAGATGCGGTTAAAAGCGCGCGCTTCCTCTGCCAGCTGGTCAATGATGGGTTGCGCCTGACCGATGTTACTTGGCCGCCCAACCTATAGCACAGATCATACCAGCAGGGCTATTTATACACGGTGTTTCCATAGGAACCGAGAACGCACGCCGAATGCCTTACCTAACCTACACTGCAGCTGTCTAGTCTAGTCAAACTCCATTTAGCAAAAAAAAAAGTTTTACAAACCCCGTTTCCATATGAGTTGGGAAATTGTGTTAGATGTAAATATAAAAGGAATACAATGATTTGCAAATCCTTTTCAACCCACATTCAGTTGAATGCACTACAAAGACAAGATATTTGATGTTCAAACTCAAACTTTATTATTTTTTTGCAAATAATAATTAACTTAGAATTTCATGGCTGCAACACATGCCAAAGTAGTTGGGAAAGGGCATGTTCACCACTGTGTTACATGGCCTTTCCTTTTAACAACACTCAGTAAACGTTTGGGAACTGAGGAGACACATTTTTAAGCTTCTCAGGTGGAATTATTTCCCATTCTTGCTTGATGTACAGCTTAAGTTGTTCAACAGTCCAGGGGTCTCCGTTGTGGTATTTTAGGCTTCATAATGCGCCACACATTTTCAATGGGAAACAGGTCTGGACTACAGGCAGGCCAGTCTAGTACCCGCACTCTTTTACTATGAAGCCACGTTGATGTAACACGTGGCTTGGCATTGTCTTGCTGAAATTAGCAGGGGCGTCCATGGTAACGTTGCTTGGATGGCAACATATGTTGCTCCAAAACCTGTATGTACCTTTCAGCATTAATGGCGCCTTCGCAGATGTGTAAGTTACCCATGTCTTGGGCACCATAACATCGCAGATGCTGGCTTTTCAACTTTGCGCCTATAACAATCCAGATGGTTCTTTTCCTCTTTGGTCCGGAGGACACGACGTCCACTGTTTCCAAAAACAATTGGAAATGTGGACTCGTCAGACCACAGAACACTTTTCCACTTTGTATCAGTCCATCTTAGATGAGCTCAGGCCCAGCGAAGCAGACGGCGTTTCTGGGTGTTGTTGATAAACGGTTTTCACCTTGCATAGGAGAGTTTTAACTTGCACTTACAGATGTAGCGACCAACTGTAGTTACTGACAGTGGGTTTCTGAAGTGTTCCTGAGCCCATGTGGCGATATCCTTTACACACTGATGTCACTTGTTGATGCAGTACAGCCTAAGGGATCGAAGGTCACGGGCTTAGCTGTTACGTGCAGTGATTTCTGCAGATTATCTGAACCCTTTGATGATATTACGGACCGTAGATGGTGAAATCCCTAAATTCCTTGCAATAGCTGGTGGAGAAAGGTTTTTCTTAAACTGTTCAACAATTTGCTCACGCATTTGTTGACAAAGTGGTGACCCTCGCCCCATCCTTGTTTGTGAATGACTGAGCATTTCATGAGATCTACTTTTATACCCAATCATGGCACCCACCTGTTCACCTGTGGGATGTTCCAAATAAGTGTTTGATGAGCATTCCTCAACTTTATCAGTATTTATTACCACCTTTCCCAACTTCTTTGTCACATTTTGCTGGCATCAAATTCTAAAGTTAATGATTATTTGCAAAAAAAAAAAATGTTTATCAGTTTGAACACCAAATATGTAGTCTTTGTAGCATATTCAACTGAATATGGTTTGAAAATGATTTGCAAATCTTGTAGCTGATATAGGCTCCAGCGCCCCCCGCGACCCCGAAGTGAATACGCGGTAGAAAATGGATGGATGGATGTATTCCGTTTATATTTACATCTAACACAATTTCCCAACTCATATGGAAACAGGGTTTGTAGAAAAAAAAATGTTTTACATTATTACTAGCTCTCAAAGAGTCAATTTCTCATTTGAAAATATTTTTCTGTCACAGTCAATCAATTTTAGAAAAGTGGTAGCCAATTGGGACATTATCAGTGGCTAATTGAATGGTTGACAAGTCTTAACAACTATTCTCTCTTTCTGTTTCACTTGTAAAATACACTGGACTATCGACGGGACTGGGATCTGTACTACAGATGGGGCGGCCAAGCAACACCAACCAGGCGCAGCCCATCATCGGCACAACATAGCAACAGAGTGATGCAGCGCGCCGCTGGGAATCGCACTGGTACGACCGCCTTGATACATTGTGGAAGCAACATGCAGCACATACAAATCAGACACACACACGCACCTGGAAAGCAACACAGACAAACAAGGCAAAAGAAAAAAACAATTAGTGTACATTAGACATTAAAAGCTACCTAAATATTGTTCTGTTTGTTATACAGTAGATCGTCTATTCGTGATTTTGCATTTGCTCACCAGCATTTTCACAAATTTCTATTACCTGCTTTAAATTCTTTAGTTTTATGGTAACAAACTGAAAGTTGTTTGACGCAGGGAAAAGTTCTGCAGTAATCAATCCAGCAGAGAGTACTGTCTCACAAGTCAATTCACTCAATTTTCCAGCAAAAAATATTTTTTGACAAAATGTCTGTACTCTGTATACTGTAATTGTTAATGGGTAAAACTGAATCTAAAATGTGTTAAGTTTTTGAGTAGTTTTTTAGGTGCTTGTGTCACGTTTTTTTGCGAACGGCTGCGATCTACTGTATCCAGAAAATTAATTCATTAAGTAACTTACCATTAGCAATAACAATTGCAAGCGGTTCCAGACAACTCACCTTAATGTTTCGCCCACCCAACATGACGGAGTTCATCTGCTCGAGAGCCAGCTGAGCAGCTTCTGGTACGTCGTACTCCACAAAGGCGAAGCCCTGTGTAGTCCACAAGACGCAAAATGAACACAAAGACTTAAGCAGCCTACGCTGCACTCTATTAGCTAACCTTGTGCTTCATTGTTACAGAATCCCAAGACATGTCAATGCTCTTGATCGGGCCGAAGGGAGCAAAGGCCTGTCTGATGGTGTCCTCGCCAAGCTCATAGTAAATGGAGCCCACATACACCCGACACATGATGGCTAGAGCACGTTGCCGCTGAGCTGCCACCTGCCAATCAAGGGAAAAAAACAACACTTTAGAATTAGAGAAACTAAACAGAATAAGGAAGAATATGCACGCACACACAAACGTTTAATAAATGTGTATTTTCTACTGTGCTTGGTTTCCCAAAAGTAGCCTAAGGCTAATTCAAAGTTAGGGGGCGGTCTGAAGATAATGAGATAAAGTAATCAAAAGGACAGACCATTGTGGAAGACTTATTATGTACATGTATAAGAGTTAAAGATGACATGGAAGCATAAAAACACTGAAGTGATTGACATGCACAGCCCTCATTAATATTTTGCTTCAGAAACTAACCTGTAGTCCAGGGATGCAAGTAAAAAAAAAAAAAAAAGGAGGTAGGAAAGTATTGAACGGAGGTCTTAATCTATTTTAGAAGTGCTTCTGTATCACCAAGGAAACAAGAGCTTGATTCCCGAAAAGATCAAAGATATGAGTTCCAGAAGTGCTAACCATCCTTTAATCCATGCCATGACGGTTTTAAAAAACACTTAGACATGAGTTTAGAGTTAAAAAAAAAACAAAAAAATAACATTGACTTAAGAAAACTAAACTTTACTACCCATTAAAACTGTCTTTCAAAGTTGCATTGTCGATCATTATGGCAGATACACTAGCTTAGAAAGCCACTACTCTTAGTAAATATTCATTCTTTGATTAAAGACAGGTATTGGTGCCAAATCAACCGATGCAAGAAGGAACAAACAATCTTTTTTCATTGGGAATGCGCACAGAAAAAAATTTAATAATCTATTGACCGATTGTAAAGGTGAGAGAGGATCTCCAAAGCCCATAGTCACTGCTGCCATCTGAAAGACAGTAAAGACGAAAAAGGTGCTGAAAAGTAGGTTAGATATCCCTTAGCTTTGCTTTTTTTTTTTTTTTACTTTCAAAATTATTTTTACACTCAGACAGACAAAAGTGCTTATGCCTATTCTATAAGCAGACTCTTCCGCTAAACAACACAGTTTGGCGAGTTGCCTCCTCTGATTTTAAGACAAATTACCACAATTAACAAACAAGCTTCCTTAAGAAGAACAGATTTAAAATTATAACCAATTCCTTCATGAGGACTTCGGCAACCTGAAAAAGAGCATAGGCAAAAAGCAGGGACACGGTCTAGACATGCTCTTTTTTTCTCACAGCATGGGGGAGAAGAAGGAAAAAAAGTATCCAATAGCTATTGAAACACGACCTCTGAAACAAGAGATAGCGGTATAAAGAAATATTATGTCTTAAGGTTCACAAATTGCGCCGCCAATACAAACTTTGGTATCGCAAAACATCACAAGACTAAAATTCTATCTCACCTGCAGATTGGTGAGCTGCTGTTGTTGATGGGCAATGGTCTGCTTCACCAATACACTCTTAATGCTCTGTTCCATGGCATACTTCTTTGCCTGAGAAAAGAAACAAGGGGATTATATTATCACAGCTCTGCAATAAATACAGGTGGTGCTCACTTTATGACATAGTCTCATGAATTAATGTGGTACAAAAACAAAAATAACTAATTGCATGTATGCTGCGAACAAATACGTATTCACGGGTAGGGACTTTTTAAGATTAATCGCCATCGAATCGACATCGAAGTTTTAATTAGTGCGATTTTGTAACCACAAGAGGGTGAGGGTTTTTTCCCCCTCCGCCGTCACCTGCATTTGAGTGACAGACATGTTTGCCAATAAAAATTGTTGTGCCTCGCGTTTATTCGTCTCTCGCTTTAAAGAGGGAGAAAGACGCCTCACCCTGTGCATCGCTCCTAGCACCTGAGCTCGTTTATTTAACAGTCGAATAAACTGAACGCAGTGAGCCATCTTTACAATCATTCACAATTTTTTTTCCCTCGGTGGGCGGGGAGCGACTTAGCAAGACCGCACAAGCAGGGAGCACAAACAGAGCCTCGCGACTCGCCAGCGAGAAGTTCCGCAAAGTAACAAAAATTAGGATGGAAAAAATATGATTAAAAAGCTAACTGTCATGGCGTGGGAATATTTCAGCTTCAAAATGTGAGCCCATCAACCTGTACGAACGAGCGAGAATGCCGTGATTACGTGATGCAACAAACAAAAAGGCAACATCCGACCTAGTTTTTCCAAACGGAAAAAAATGCACATTAAAGTACCAGTAGAATGAAAAATTAAGTTGACTTTATACGCTTAATTGTGTATACTTTGATCAATTGAACCAGTGTGTCTTAACTACAATCCTCAACTGGTGCATTTATTTAGTTTCAAATATCACAGATTACTTTACAAAACATTTTTGACAAAGCATGATTGTAATGAAATAAATATTTTGATAGGTAGTTAAACTAGATCTAAAGCATAGCACTTTTATTTTGAAGCCGCAAAACTGTGATTGGCTTGAGAAGGTGTTTTGACATGTTTTGCAGACCCCTTTCAACTTCCTGCTTAAAGTATTTAATTTATGTTGAGCTGTTATGCCATGTTACTAAAGCAGTCACAGTAACAAGCTACATTTTATGTTATCAATGCACCTGAACCGTAATCCAAACACGGGAGTAAAGCTCCTCCTCTCTGAAGCTGCAATGCGCGCCAGCAGGCGTTCGCTCCAATTATGTCGTCTCATTTTGTTCAAAGATAAAATTGTCTTTTCCTGACTCGCCATGGCCTTGGATCTGAAATTTCCATTATGTCCCCCTTCACTTTGTGCATTTCTACTCACTATTTTCGAGCTTGAGCTCAACAGCAACTAACCCTATTACATTTCCCCACGCTACAGAATGGCCCGATAGTCAAAAAGGAGTCAGGGCGCATGCGCATTAATAAATTATTGCCGTTAAAGGAAGTTATATAGACAACATGTTATCGCATTAACTTTGACAGCCCTAGAAATAACACATCCTAAAATGCTCAGAAAAAGGAGAAATGCTGAGTTACAATGTACACATGCTTGGTCTGAACCATTTAAGACCATCTCGGGCATCACAGAGAATAAAGATTGATTTAATCAATGTCCAATCCATCCATGTCAAATAATCTGCTCCTATTAAATAGAGATAACTAAGCGGCACAGTGGTCTCATTGAGATTTACTCCTCTCAATAAGTTCCCGTGTATGCAGATTTTTCTGCAAATATTGCCAAAGTTATGATAGTAAAATGAGACAGCATATGTTTAAGGCACGTTTAGAAGCACAAGGTGAATTGAAATTAAGAGGAAGTTTGGCCTTGTAGCGCAGCTGTAAGACCAATTTGGCGTGTATTTTGTTTGTTGGTTGAATGCATAATGTTAATTTAAACTGAACAAGAGGATATGTGAAAAATATCACAGCGTATGTTGGGTTTCTTTCTTACCTTCTGCAGCGCCTCTTGCTGTTCCGGGGTGAGAGGCGGCAGGCCAAGCTTGGTGCCTGCCCCCTGTCCATTCTCCATCGTCATAACTTCACCTCACTGTAATTCAAAACCAGCATTAATAAGACCTTACCAGTAAAGCACAATCTTGTGTGTACATATCAATTTCAAGGTGAGGCCCACAACAACATATACAGTAGCAAGAAAAAGTATGTAATCCCTTACTATTAATACTTATCACATAGGCCTCTTGGCTCTTGTGTAGAGCAAATTCCAAGAGTTTGAGGGGGTTTTAATCAGTCTACGTTTTCACACCATTGGGCTGGGCAATAAAACGATATCAATATATATAGCGATAGACACAATCAATTAAAAACGTGTTCCATAAAACGTTCGATAAATACATATGTTTTCTTCGTCGAAAGAAACAGGAAATTGCAAAGGAATGTTGGCTGCATAAACAAAGGCAATTGCTAACCAAAAAACGCAAGAGGTGATCACTGGGAGTGACATGCTAACAGCCAAACAGGTAAAAGTAACAACTATCAAATTTGGTTGCGCCACTTTGATGTCTTGCGGTTGATTTTTTGAGTGGAGTGAGAAGAAACTAAAAATTAATGCTGAAAAGAAATGTTGATAAAACAGGATAAGTAACCTCGACCGTATGACAGTTTATTTAAAAAAACAAAAACTTAACTGTGGTCAGACCAAAGCGCTTGTATTCAATAATACCAAACCACTTTAACCGCACTCACCCATGAGCACACACACATGCCAGCACTAAACCTGCAGAATATAGTTTTTAGGTTTCTCTACATTTACATTTTCACACCTTGCACTATTTTGTTACACTTTATTAAGCGTTTATATGTTCCTTATTTTTTAACCTTAATTTTAAAGAGGTTATTGTTAAGTGTTCAATGTTATTTTAGAATTTTTTTACATTGAGTTTTTTCCATGGTTGTGTTGACATTTCATTTCCTGTTTGCCTTAATTGCCGAAGGGGTTATAATCAGGGGAAGGTTACATGTTAAAAATGTTTACATTTAATATATTTGTCTCCTGGTCATAGGTCAGAAAATAACAGTAATTATTGATAAAGACTGATAAAAAACAGATCGTTTTTAGCCATCGCCAAGCCCTATCACACCTTCAAACTCAAAATCTTAGCATGAGCTAAAGCCTTACTCCAATTAGCTTTTTTGAGGTCATAAACTCAAAAGGTTTAAGTTTTTTCCCCCACAAGCACTATTAATCTTCTTTTGGTGGGGGTACTTTTGGACTAATTGAAGAGCATAGAGGTTGATTACATAGTTCACATTTCCCGGAAGTACCTCGAATTCCGAAAGTCACAGGTCTGATTTCTCAAAGTGCAAAAAATTAACAAGCACAATTGTTAATATCAAGCAAGTCAAGATCATACAAAGCTAGCTATACCTGCAAATAAGTTTGCATCTCCTTACTTGTAGCTTAACATGGATTTAGTGCTAGCTAAAAATGTCTATCCAGGGCAGCAGTCATGAATATCCAAGAAAATTGCGTAACATTTCATCCATAACAACTCGACTATAGCCAGATAGCATCATACTGATATGCAAATATTCGCTCTGAATGGCTTTTTAAGTTTTTAAAGCATTCACAGTTTGTATTCAAAACGGTATGTCTATACCGTAAGTATGCTCTTGCCGCTCATTAATTAAATAAAATAATAATAATATTTTTCTTTATTAAGGGATGTTCCTTGGTTACATAATTCTTATGCTTTTATGAAAAATAAGGGAGCTATAATGATTTGAGGGTAAATTCCCAAAATATAGGTCACACATTTCTCTATTCTCTTAATGGAAAATTTAAAACAAAAAAGTGGCTGATTCGTTCCCTTCAGAAATTTGTAGCACCCGTATTAGTTGGCCTATCACAATGGTTCAAGTACCATTGGAAGGTTTTTTTCTAAGGTCTTTAAAATGTTATCAATTGCTTTGAAATACATGCATTTCAAATTCACGTACCTAGATATTTGTCAAAGCAAAACATGTTCTAGATCAAAAATCACTTTATATTCTCTACTGCTCACTAGTGTTACCATATCTGAGTTTTTGTGTAGAAATATGGGGAAACAACTACAAATGTGCGCTTCATTCACAAACTGCGTTACAAAAAAGATCAATTAGAATAATACATAATGTTGGATATAGAGAACATACCAACACTTTATTTATTAAATCACAATTATTGAAATTCAACGATTTGGTGCATTTGCAAACAGCTAAAATGATGTACAACGCAAACTATAACCGGCTACCCAAGAATGTACAACAATTCTTCTCAACAAAAGAGGAGAAATATAACCTTAGACGAAAATCTAATTTAAAACATTTGTATGCTCGTACAACATTTAAAACCTTTAGTATATCAGTATGTGGAATTAAATTATGGTACGGATTAGGGCTGCAACTAACGATTAATTTGATAATCGATTAATCTGTTGATAATTACTTCGATTAATAATCGGATAAAAGAGAAGCTACATTTCTATCCTTTCCAGTATTTTATTGGGAAAAAAACAGCATATGGCACCATACTTATTTTGATTATTGTTTCTCAGCTGTTTGTACATGTTGCAGTTTATAAATAAAGGTTTATAAAAAAAAAATTTTTTTAAACAATTTAAAAAAAATGCCTCTGTGCATGCGCATAGATCCAACGAATCGATGACTAAATTAATCGCCAACTATTTATATAATCGATTAGTTGTTGCAGCCCTAGTACGGATTGACAAAGTGTACACAAAGTACACAGAACAATTATTATGATGAACATCTTGAACCCTTTTTTTTAATTGAGATTATTTATGCATTTAATATTTGTATGCTAACTATAGTATAGTATTTATTTGTTCACTGTTCTGTTACAGAGAACAAGGAAATAGGATAAAATTGCTATGGTATGAAAAGGGGTAGGATTAAATAAGCTCTGCTTCTTCCTACTCCTTTTCGGACGTGCTGTAATGAAACAACTGGAATTGTGTGATGCATTACATTGTATCGTATTTATAGGTGAGGGCCGACATCCGGGCAACTGAGCTACATACGGGTTCTTCGAGCCATAGCAACCAGACTGGCGTTGAAAACAAACCGTTGCCATTACTCTTTAACCTGTCGACCTACGCTGGTTAAACCCGTCATTCTGCCTCCAAAATGCCGAAAAACTGTGTTGTTTTTGGTTGTGCTAACCACAACTGGAAACAGGGAAAACAAAGGTTGTATTTTGTTCTGCCAAAGCGTGATAAAAGCCCACAGAGACGAGACAAATGGCTCGCAGCTTTACACTGGGAAAACGAGGACGGTTCTCACCGGAGTCCCCCAAAGTCCCGGGTCGTGTGTTCGGATCACTTCGTTTCTGGTAAATATAAGGAACAAAAATCCACCTTCTTAACCACAACTTGGCTATACCGTCCGTGCTAATGTTGTACTTGTTGAATTTGTACCTTATAACGTTCGACAGCTGAAGTTGTTGTTGTACAAAAATAACATGCGGTATATACTATATAGTCTATAGCCTGTATGTAGGCTATTTCCGAAAACCGGTTTCGTTTAAATTTGCACTTAACAGTTGGGTTTTTAAAAACCGATAAACCCTATAATTTTCATGTTGCCATTTAATCAACTACAGAACATTTTAACTCGTATCTTAACCTAGCCTCACTGGAAAGACTATTTACATAATCATACGCCATTTAGAACAGTTTAAAATGCCGTGAAACCTCGTTAAATGCTTTTTCTGTCAATGCCGTGTTCGCTGTGAGCTGGTTTGTTTTCAACGAATTCAATATGGCGACCGGTTGCTAGGGGATTGGTAGGCGGAAGTGACGTAGGTCCGCCCTCGCCTATATGGGTGAGGGCGGACCTACGTCACTTCCGCCTACCAATCCCCTAGCAACCGGGAATTCGTTGAAAACAAACCAGCTCACAGCGAACACAGCATTGACAGAAAAAGCATTTAACGAGCGTTGTGGCTTGGAAGTCTGCGTTAAATCCTTCATTTGCGCATTTTTACTTATCCGCATATCGTGTGAAAAAACGAAAATGTATTATTTGCGTCAGACTCGTCTCAGTGAACTTTAAAGCTTCTCAGGCTTAGCTTAGCTTGCTAGTTAGCTTAGCCTGCGCGCTACTAAGAAAGAGACGCGGAAGTTATCAACAACAAGATCAAGTGTTAGTGTATAAAATATTGAGAGATTTGAGGGCTACATGTATTGAATGGCAACATGAAAATTATAGGGTTTATTGGTTTTTAAAAACCCAACTGTTAAGTGCAAATTTAAACTAAACCGGTTTTGGAAAATAGCTAGCTAGGCTATAGACTATATAGTATATTACTTACTTAAGTTAATCCTCTTCTTTCCGGATGGGAAATAAGGCTTCGACGACTCGACGCCATTCATCTCGCTGCTGTGCTCGTCTCTGTGCCTCGCCCCATGTAAGCTTCATCTCTTTCAGCTCCCCTTCAACTGTTCTTCGCCAGGTGTTCTTTGGCCGCCCTGGCTTACGTTTTCCCGGTGGTGTCCATCTTAACGCTGCCTTTGGTATCCTCTCGTTGTCCGGTTTTGGAAAATAGCTAGCTAGGCTTTAGACTATATAGTATATACCACATGGTATTTTTGTACAACAACAACTTCAGCTGTCGAACGTTATAAGGTACAAATTCAACAAGTACAACATCAGCACGGACGTATAGCCAAGTTGTGGTTAAGAAGGTGGATTTTTGTTCCTTATATTTACCAGAAACGAAGTGATCCGAACACACGACCCGGGACTTTGGGGGACTCCAGTGAGAACCGTCCTCGTTTTCCCAGTGTAAAGCTGCGAGCCATTTGTCTCGTCTCTGTGGGCTTTTATCACGCTTTGGCAGAACAAAATACAACATTTGTTTTCCCTGTTTCCAGTTGTGGTTAGCACAACCAAAAACAACACAGTTTTTCGGCATTTTGGAGGCAGAATGACGGGTTTAACCAGCGTAGGTCGACAGGTTAAAGAGTAATGGCACTGGTTTGTTTTCAACGCCAGTCTGGTTGCTATGGCTCGAAGAACCCGTATGTAGCTCAGTTGCCCGGATGTCGGCCCTCACCCATTCGAAATAAACTGAAACAGGAACAAACGTTAAGACAAATGTATTAAGATTAACATTAAATTATAAATGGTTTACATACTTTTACATGCAAATGTATTTACAGCGGACCCTCATGTCACCCCACACAACATGGGATATTAAAAAAACAGCCATGTACAAGGCGTACATCTTGATGTGTTTCCAGGTAGGACGAGTCGTAATCCTTACCTACCAAACCTTCTAATCGTTGGCTCCACCACACTTGAGGAAGGAAAGCCCCCAAGGGGAGGATGATGGGGAAGCTTTAACAATTCAATTAATTCTACGGAAGATGAAAAATGTATTTAGCTCAGTGTTGTTGAAAACAGGCACCTCGTAGAGTTACAAAGAAAACACAAGACGTCGAATTTTTGGTTAAAGTTTAGCGCAGGGGACACGATGCTTTTCATTCGAAGTGTGCAGCCGTTGGTTGAAAAAGTCTAAAACCAAACTATAAATAGATTTACGGCCCAACAATTGTTAGTCTAAGATATATTTGAATGTTAAACAATACACACGAGACGGATAAATGTCGTAGGAGTAACACGAGATCAGGGGATTAGCTAGGCCCATTTTCTGAAAGACGCTAGCTTGTTCGCCTTCATGCTAGCAATACTAGCCATTCATTACAAAGGCGCGTAAAGAAGATTGTATTTCCCCACCGTTAGCCATTGCCCTTCGTTGTACAAATACGCTAATCCGACAGAAAAATACTAAACAAAGCTGTTATACAATGCCTATTTCACCCAAAATCGTGCAAATATGTTCATTTTTCGACGATTTTATTTACCGCAGTCTCCGTCACCGCCATAACGCACAACTCCTCCTTGGAGAGGCCTTCGCGCTGGAACGCTCGCGAGATCTGGAAGAGGAAGGCTTCCTCACAAAGTCTCGCGATAGGACAACTATCGACGTTTGTGTGTTACAACTTCCTTTTATTGTACGAAATACCTGATTATGTTTATTTTAGATGTTAAATGTCTGTATGATACTGTTATTAAGATAACGTTTTGAAAAAAATAGGCAATTTTCGAAATAGGTTGTTATCAGTCACGTGACTTTTGAACGGCGGTGAGCCAGCAAACCAATATAGCTACTGTGCAGCAAACATAGTGCGAACTAGGGCTGTGAATCTTTGGGTGTCCCACGATTCGATTCAATATCGACTCTTGGGGTCACGATTCGATTCAAAATAAATTTTTTTTCAATTCAACACGATTCTTGATTCAAAAACGATTTTTTTCCCCCGATTCAAAAGGATTGATTGATTGATTGATTGATTGATTGATTGATTGATTGATTGAGACTTTTATTAGTAGGTTGCACAGTGAAGTACATATTCCGTACAATTGACCACTAAATGGTAACACCCGAATAAGTTTTTCAACTTGTTTAAGTCGGGGTCCACTTAAATTGATTCATGATACAGATATATACTATCATATATACTATCATCATAATACAGTCATCACACAGGATAATCACATTGAATTATTTACATTATTTACAATCAGGGGTGTGGAGGGGGCGGGGAGGTAGGATATGGACAGCAAGTAGTGGACATAGAGAGAGAGAGAGAGAGAGAGAGAGAGAGAGAGAGAGAGAGAGAGAGAGAGAGAGAGAGAGAGAGAGAGAGAGAGAGAGAGAGAGAGAGAGAGAGAGAGATCAGAAGGCATAGGAAAAAGTAACTGCATTTGATTGTTTAAATTTGATTATTAGCATTTGATTATTAGCAATCCGGTTATTAGCAATCCGGGGAGGGTGTTAGTTAAGGGTTGTAGCTGCCTGGAGGTGAACTTTTATTGCGGTTTTGAAGGAGGATAGAGATGCCCTTTCTTTTATACCTGTTGGGAGCGCATTCCACATTGATGTGGCATAGAAAGAGAATGAGTTAAGACCTTTGTTAGTTCGGAATCTGGGTTTAACGTGGTTAGTGGAGCTCCCCCTGGTGTTGTGGTTATGGCGGTCATTTACGTTAAGGAAGTATAGTGTAAGTGTCCCCCCCCACAGAATCCATCCTGTTTGGGTCCCACATCAAACTTAAGAGAGTCAATCACTTCACCATAAAAGTAGGTGACAGTGTCATCACCAGGAAAGATGAGGTCACCTACCTAGGTTCCATTCTAGAGGCTAACCTTTCCTGTGATAAAATGGCAACCAAGGTAATCAAAAAGGTTAACCAACGAACGAGATTTCTCTACAGAATTTCCTCTCTGGTCAACAAAAGCACCTTGAGGTTTCTGGCGGGAACTCTCGTTCAACCCTTTTTCGATTACGCATGCACCTCCTGGTACCCTAGCACCTACAAAACCCTCAAATCTAAACTCCAAACATCTCAGAACAAGCTAGTCAGGTTACTTCTAGACCTCCACCCCAGATCCCACCTCACTCCTACCCACTTCTCTAAAGTGGGCTGGCTCAAGGTGGAGGACAGAGTTAAACAACTTGCACTGAGCCTAGTCTATAAAATCCGCTACACCTCCCTGATACCGAAGTACATGTCAAACTACTTCCTTAACGTAAATGACCGCCATAACCACAACACCAGGGGGTGCTCCACTAACCACGTTAAACCCAGATTCCGAACTAACAAAGGTCTTAACTCATTCTCTTTCTATGCCACATCAATGTGGAATGCGCTCCCAACAGGTATAAAAGAAAGGGCATCTCTATCCTCCTTCAAAACCGCAATAAAAGTTCACCTCCAGGCAGCTACAACCCTAAACTAACACCCTCCCCGGATTGCTAATATTCAAATGTAAACAATCAAATGCAGATTCTTTTTCTTATGCCTTCTGATCTCTCTCTCTCTCTCTCTCTCTATGTCCACTACTTGATGTCCATACCCCCCCCCCTCCCTCCACACCCCTGATTGTAAATAATGTAAATAATTCAATGTGATTATCTTGTGTGATGACTGTATTATGATGATAGTATATATGATAGTATATATCTGTATCATGAATCAATTTAAGTGGACCCCGACTTAAACAAGTTGAAAAACTTATTCGGGTGTTACCATTTAGTGGTCAATTGTACGGAATATGTACTTCACTGTGCAACCTACTAATAAAAGTCTCAATCAATCAATCAATCAAACACGCAAATGCATGTCAAGTTGATCAACACATTGTATTATTCTCCAGTGCAATAACAGTACTGAAATGAAGGCTAAAAGGGCATTAAATGGGGGCTTAAAAAAATAAAAAAATAAATATAAGTAAATAAATAGTTACTTTTCACAGTAACGCATTACTTTTTGGTTTAAGTAACTGAGTTAGTAACTAAGTTACTTTTGAAATAAAGTAACTAGTAACTGTAGGCTGACCATACGTCCTCTTTTCCCCGGACATGTCCTCTTTTGCGGGGGTGTCCGGGGTGTCCGGGCGGGGTTTCTTAAATGCCTCAAATGTCCGGCATTTTGAGTTAGGGTTGCGTGTATTTTCAATGTACGTCCAGGGTTACGTTAAGAAGGGGTTAAACAAAACAAACTGTGAAGGTGCGCACGCAGAAACATTCGTGAGGGAGGGGCAGAGACACAGGGCGAGAGAGCTAGTGAGGGGAGACAGACATGAAAACAAGAAATGCCGAAAAGTAAATGCAACTTCACGGATGATTTGCGGAAAAAGTATTTGTGTTTTGGTCCTGGCTGTGACACATGGGAAGCAGAATGAACTGTGTGCAAAGCAGGAACGTGTATATCTGTGGCAAATAAAGGGGCCAAAGATCTACAAGCCCATATCGACACTGCAAAGCACAAAACAGCTGTGCAGGGCGAGAGCTCGTCTGCTGTTTTTTTGTTTAAATGTAATTAACTTCTTTTGAGGCATTATTTATGTTTAGATTATATACAAGAGGTTATTTTGAATATTTCTACCTCTGCACTTTTTTTCCAAAACTGTGAATGTTACAGAATATAAGTGTGACTTATTTTGTTATACTGTCAAGCAGTGTTGGCGTTAACACACTTTTTGTGTCTTTTTAATGCATTGAAATCAGAAAGGACGCAATTTATTTAATTTTTTTACCATTTGCGGCCCACAGCTAATGTTTTTAATTTTTTTTAATGTGTAAATGGGACAAAACAAACAACATGTTTACTTGACCCAATTCCTGGGAAACTTATCAAGGAGCTTTTTGTATTATTAGGTCCATCAGTATTAAATATTATAAACTTATCACTTTCCTCTGGCACTGTTCCCCTAGCATTCAAAAAAGCGGTTGCTCATCCTCTACTCAAAAGACCTAACCTCGATCCTGATCTCCTGGTGGACTACCGGCCGGTGTCCCACCTTCCGTTTATCTCGAAAATCCTCGAAAAAATTGTAGCACAGCAGCTAAATGAACACTTAGCGTCTAACAATCTCTGTGAACCTTTTCAATCCGGTTTCAGGGCAAATCACTCTACGGAGACAGCCCTCGCAAAAATGAATAATGATCTATTGCTAACGATGGATTCTGATGCTTCATCTATGTTGCTGCTTCTTGATCTTAGCGCCGCTTTCGATACTGTTGATCATAATATTTTATTAGAGTGTATCAAAACGCGTATTGGGATGACAGACTTAGCCTTGTCTTGGTTTAACTCTTATCTTACTGACAGGATGCAGTGTGTCTCCCATAACAATGTGACCTCGGACTATGTTAAGGTAACGTGCGGAGTTCCCCAGGGTTCGGTTCTTGGCCCTGCACTCTTTAGTATTTACATGCTGCCGCTAGGTGACATCATACGCAAATACGGTGTTAGCTTTCACTGTTATGCGGATGACACCCAACTCTACATGCCCCTAAAGCTGACCAACACGCCGGATTGTAGTCAGCTGGAGGCGTGTCTTAATGAATGAACAATGGATGTCCGCTAACTTTTTGCAACTCAACGCTAAGAAAACGGAAATGCTGATTATCGGTCCTGCTCAGCACCGACATCTATTTAAAAATACCACCTTAACATTTGACAACCAAACAATTAAACAAGGTGACTCGGTAAAGAATCTGGGTATTATCTTCGACCCAACTCTCTCGTTTGAGTCGCACATTAAGAGTGTTACTAAAACGGCCTTCTTTCATCTCCGTAATATCGCTAAAATTCGTCCCATTTTGTCCACAAGCGATGCTGAGATCATTATCCATGCGTTCGTTACATCTCGTCTCGATTACTGTAACGTTTTATTTTCGGGCCTCCCTATGTCTAGCATTAAAAGATTACAGATGGTACAAAATGCGGCTGCTAGACTTTTGACAAAAACAAGAAAGTTTGATCATATTACGCCTATACTGGCTCACTTGCACTGGCTTCCTGTGCACCTAAGATGTGACTTTAAGGTTTTACTACTTACGTATAAAATACTACACGGTCAATCTCCTGCCTATCTTGCCGATTGTATTGTACCATATGTCCCGGCAAGAAATCTGCGTTCAAAGAACTTCGACTTATTAGTGATTCCCAGAGCCCAAAAAAAGTCTGCGGGCTATAGAGCGTCTTCTATTCGGGCTCCAATACTATGGAATGCCCTCCCGGTAAAAGTTAGAGATGCTACCTCAGTAGAAGCATTTAAGTCTCATCTTAAAACTCATTTGTATACTCTAACCTTTAAATAGACTCCCTGTTTAGACCAGTTGATATGCCGTTTCTTTTCTTTTCTTTTCTACTCTGCTCCAAACCCGGGGTGGGCCGCTAGCCTGTTCATCAGATGGGGACATCTCATCGCTGCTGACCCGTCTCCACTCGGGATGGTTCCTGCTGGCCCCACTATGGACTGGACTCTCGCTGATGTGTTGGACTTTCACAATATTATGTCAGACCCACTCGACATCCATTGCTTTCGGTCTCCCCTAGAGGGGGGGGGGGGGGGTTTACCCACATATGCGGTCCTCTCCAAGGTTTCTCATAGTCATTCACATTGACGTCCCACTGGGGTGAGTTTTCCTTGCCCGTATGTGGGCTCTGTACCGAGGATGTCGTTGTGGCTTGTACAGCCCTTTGAGACACTTGTGATTTAGGGCTATATAAATAAACATTGATTGATTGATTTTAAAGGCCCACAGCACATTCTAAAAATACTATTAAAATAAACAAAAACATAACAAAAGTGAAATAAAAAAGCTTACAGGTGAACTGTAATTTAGAAACAGTTGCAATGTTGATTAATAAAACAAAAATGTTTTTTTTTCTTTCAAATTGTCATTGCTCAAAACATAATAATAATAACCAAAATCAATGTTATTATGAATTATTGACCTATCAAAGGTTCCGATTACTTCACATCAAATATTCCACTAAGAAAAATATTTTTGGTGGAAGATTTTGCATATTTTGTGTGTTTGCCATAAAAAACATAGTTTTGTTTGACAAAAAAGGGCGGAAAACAAACAAACAAAAATCACAACATAAAAAAACTAAAACATTTTGAAATGAGGAATAGATCTGAAGTTGATGTAGACTCCAGAGATTTAAGCGTTAAATATATAAAATGTATGTATGCCCTGGCACACCATTATCCTAATTTCATGACCCAAGCAAAACACTTTTTACACTTTTATACTGAAATAAATACACCTACAACTTATTCAATAAAAACATAGAAAAAACTAGCAGCAGTGGTAAAGTTTGGATCTATGAAGGAAAGAAGAAAGTGAAAGAATGTTTATAACTGAATACATTTACATATGTATACACATTTGTTTTCTTTTGTATTATTTTTTTTAATGAATTAAGTAACGTTTATGACAACCTTTTTCCAAAACACAACATAGAATGTGAGATATAACCGGATAATGCATAAATTTGTCATTTATTTTCAAAACGCTTACAAAAAAGTGGTACCCCAAAAATTTACTGTGGCACCCCATTTTTATGACTTGATGGGGTCCCTGGGACCCCATTTTGAAAATTCCTAGCGCCAACACTACTGTCAAAATAGGAGAAAAAATGTTTTATTTAAATGAATATATTACTTATGAAGCAAGTTCGAGTATCATTGGCAAATTTTCACCTAGTCCCGGCCTTGGCGTGCTGCCCGCCTTGGCACGCATATATGTGTCCTCTTTTTGGGGTTTCAGAATATGGTCAGCCTAAGTAACTGTAACTAGTTACTGGTTTTCAGTAACTAACCCAACACTGTTCCCCTAGTGTCCAAAACAGTCTAAATTAAGTCTTTGTTACTTAGAACATGTTCCCCATACTAAAGTGTTACCAAAAAACATAGAACTTTGTCTTGAATTTGAAAAAAAAACAAAACATTTTATTTTTCACTAAAGAAGCGTTCGGTGAATGCACATATGAAACTGGTGGGGTTCGGTACCTCAAACAAGGTTAAGAACCACTGGTCTAACAGTAAAAAACTAGTCTATTCTTCAAAAGGAACATTTTTTCGCAAAAATAATTCCACAAAATGTAGTATATCACATAGTTTATTGTCATTTATTTCATTGCCATTGTTACAATATATACTGGGTATATTTTACAAATGCAGTAGTAGAACACATTCAAAAGCGAGTATCATTCAACAGAATCACAGTTAAAATTCAATTTGCCAATATTAATATTTCTTTTCTACTATGTTTGAAAAATTCAAACGTCAATTTTCTTGATCAGATCCCCTTCTCCAACCAAATTTTTACAAAGGCAAAAATGCTTACATTTTTAAAAGTTTCAGGTTTTTAAGACATGCGTTTAATGAGATCATTAAAGAGCACAAGTGGCACTGTTTCACATTGGAATTGGATCCAAAGTAAACCCCTAAAAGCCACACAAAATATGTACTGCACAGCCTACATACAGTAGAAGGTGAATAGCTGGAAAGCTGTCTAAAGAGATACACTTGCAAGCAAAGTAAAACTTTAAGCAATTACTGTACAGCAGTCTGTTATAAAATTGTGACTTCTTGGAGTAAACAAAGCATTATTGGTAAAACAAAACTTAAAAACTACATAATAGACAATATACAAACATTTAATGTCTAATTTATTTTTGGAAAATGTTGTGCTCTTTGTATCGAGTCTTATAGAAGTGGATGATTACTAGAATTTACCATTATTGATACTCTTATCAGATATTATGGTTGAATTTTTCTACTGTATACAGAAATATAACGTAAGCACAAACTCTGCATAATAGCTGTAGTAACGCTACGTATATTAAAATAATGTTTGTGTACTTAATAACACTTCTAGACGGAGTTAAGACAGAATGTTGGAGGGTTTAACAAGCAGACACAGAAAAATATAAAATAGTAGTAACATTTTTTACAAAATTGTGGGCTCTGTACCGAGGATGTCGTTGTGGCTTGTGCAGCCCTTTGAGACACTTGTGATTTAGGGCTATATAAATAAACATTGATTGATTGATTGATTGAAAATTAATGAAACTGCACACTCCTTTCCATGTATGATTTGTGTCTCAAAATGTTTACCCTATGAACAACGTATAACTGTCTAATAATGGCTGCAGTCAACAATCTACTGATATTTTCAACCTGTGCACAGAATCTGCTTCTGTCAGTGAGTTTGGAGTCAAGTTATGGTTCATTTGCACATTCAGTTACTCATTTGATTTTGCATACTTGCACGTTGGACATCTGTTTTTTAAACGATACATTCCGAATTAGCCACTTAGCTTTTATACCAATGATTTTGAATTAGTTTCTGTCTGCCATACTAGGCACTTTGCAAGTCTTTGGCATTCAGAACACTTTTAAAGAGGAAAACCCCCTTAAGAGCACTACAGGGTAAAGAGGCTAATTGCTCTTGTTTAGCTGCGGGAGAAGTAACTTTTGACCCAAGGAGGAATGCAGTGAGGTATGTTACTTTGCAAGTCATAAATATTATAGCACACATAAATCAAGAAATACGCCTTGTACAATGCTTCACAGTACAATACAAATAAATAAGCGCATGGAATAACTGTAAGATGGATGGGGTATCAAAAACTGTAATTAAGTGCAGAATGTAAAGTAAAAATTGGGCTGTCATGGGTGCAATTGATGCGTACTAAAACATTCCTTTGCAAAGACGGCTGCTGCATTTGTAAGTAAAATAAATGACATTGGAAACAGAGGCATTAGGGAAAAGTTGCCAACATAAGTTAAGGCAGATGAGCCCTTTTAAGGAAACGGCTTTGTCAATCATTCACTGTTGTGTTGACGCATCTGGTCCTCCGGACAAGTTT